>NC_068310.1:5740154-6046468 GCF_025860055.1 Xyrauchen texanus | reverse complement strand
GCAAGTGAGCAGTAATACAATGCAACAGAATGCTCCAGTTTTAGTCAATGGCGCAGTCTGCACTGCGTAATGCTATACATTGTGATAAAATTAATTCTTGTTTTGTTGCAGCTAACTCTCTATGTAAACAGGGTGTTCATTTCACTGGAGTTTGGAGAGCTGGCGTTTTAGATAATCAGCTGATGTGAGGATAAATTAGAGCAGATTAGCGCTGCTGCCTCTGATAGTCAGTCTCAATATTCATGCGATTTAAATTAATCAGAGAGAATCCTCTCGAGAGAGAGATGAAACACATCAGAGGATTATGAGTGCCTCAGTCAATGCATTGTCATCATCATCCACCCAAAAATATTTATTCTGACATCATTAACTCAAAAACATTATTCACCATATGTCAAATCATATAGATTACGTTTATGAAACTATTAATGTTCTTTGAGTTACTTTGTAGCTTGACAGTTCCAGTCCCCATTCCTTAGCATTGCAAGGAAAAGAGCAATATGACGATTCTGCAAAGCATCTCGTTTCATGTTCGGTTTAAAACGACATTAGGGCAAGTAAATTATGACATCATTTTCATTTCTGGGTGAATTAATCCTTTCATATCCAAAGCACTGCAACTAACAAACAAAATGAAAAAATTAACACACACAGAGCAAAACATCCACTCTCACACAGTGCATTGGCAGAGAGGGGATGGATTTAGTGGTGCTCTTACTTGAGCACATCTCAGAATCAGCAGACAGAGGATTATGGATGATAAGAAGCTGAGTGACATAACTTCTTATCTTAGACGGTTATATTTTTTACCCCGATTACATGCCTGCTTAGGCAAATTACATTCTCTATGATTATGATTCCTGTCACTGTGAGACTGAGAGGTAGACAGGGAAAGAGAGAGTGTTCCACTTCTGTCGCTCTCTCGACGTTGTGTCGGAGAATAACATACGCCTAGCCCGGCGTATAACTGTGGCTTTCTCCTTCCTTGCACGGCTGTGCATTGTTGCCCCTGAGCGCTTCGACAGCGCAGACAAACTCTTTTATATAGAACAAAAGAGTTCTATATAAAAGACTGATTTTATTTAAGAGCAGGCCAGCTGACAGTCTTGCCTGGGCCCGGGACAAGATAATCTTAGATGGGCCCCCCCATGCCCAGATCTCTCCTTTTCCCTTGCTCTTCCTCTCCTGTTCCCCTCCTCCGCTCTTCCTCTCCTGTTCCTCTCCTCTGCTCTTCCTCTCCTGTTCCCCTCCTCTGCTCTTCCTCTCCTGTTCCCCTCCCTCTGCTCTTCTCCTCTCCTGTTCCCCTCCTCTGCTCTTCCCCTCCTGTTCCCCTCCTGTGCTCTTCCTCTCCTGTTCCCCTCCCTCTGCTCTTCCTCTCCTGTTCCCTTCCTCTCCTCTTCCTCTCTTGTTCTTCTCCCCTCCTCTGCTCTTCCTCTCCTGTTCCCCTCCTCTGCTCTTCCTCTCCTGTTCCCCTCCCTCTGCTCTTCCTCTCTTGTTCTTCCTCTCCCCTCCTGTTCCCCTCCCTCTGCTCTTCCTCTCCTGTTCCCCTCCTCTGCTCTTCCTCTCCTGTTCCTCTCCCTCTGCTCTTCCTCTCCTGTTCCCCTCCTCTGCTCTTCCTCTCCTGTTCCTCTCCTCTGCTCTTCCTCTCCTGTTCCCCTCCTCTGCTCTTCCTCTCCTGTTCCCCTCCTCTGCTATTCCTCTCCTGTTCCTCTCCCCTCCTCTGTTCTTCCTCTCCTGTTCCTCTCCTCTGCTCTTCCTCTCTTGTTCCTCTCCCCTCCTCTGCTCTTCCTCACCGGGCCCCTCCCGCATCACTGTGACTCTCCCTCTCTCTCTCTTCTCTCTCACTGGTAGCCTGACTCTGTCCCTCTGCTCTGGGGCAGCGGGCCCCTCCCGCATCACTCTCTCTGTCACCTGACTGCAGCTGGATCTCTCTCCTCTCTGTCTCTTCCTCTCTGACTGAGCTACCAAACTCAACTGTTTCTGTCAAAGATAACATGTTGTGTCAGGCTCTTATACTAGAGATGCACCAATTACAATTTTCTAGGCCAATTCTGATTTTAGCCGATTCCGTTGTTCTAACCACTTTACAGCAGACTTCCATTTTTTTTTTTTTTTATAAAACACCATATACTTTTACCCAAACTGAATAATAAAAACACGTTTAAATGGGTACATTTTCTATAAATGTTTTAATTTTTTTTCTGACATAGCCTACTGCAGTTCTTGTTAAAACATACTAGACATGCAAAATCTGTGTGTGAAATCATATTTATTTTTTGTCCATCAAAAGTGTGCTTTCACTTTTAATTAAGCATGAGCAGCGCAGCAAAAATAGACTCGGATCTGGCCCATTATCTGTTCACCGATGCCAACAGTGACGCATTTCAGCCGGCTTTTTATTTCTCATCTCCATAAATATATCTAGTAGTAAAGCTAATGCAAGGGCTAGAAATCAATGAATTCTTTGCTAATACTTCCTCGTCATCATGGAGAGCGCAGTTCGCACCGCTTTCTCCTTTCCACAAGCGCGTGCTCTCCCGTGGCGTCTGTCGTTGCTATGCAACAATGAACTTGCGCGCCTGTAAAACGAGCGCGCCGCGTCGCTATTATGAGCTAATATCCAAAATATTTCCATATGTGTCTCTTTCCTCCTTTCTTATCAACAAGTGGATTTACAGCCACCACATCAGCAGCACCGCCGGTCGCAATGTCTCAGCACTTTTATGAAGAGGACGCAACTGCACGCGCTTCGGGCATGCACGCGCATCAAGTACCGGGTTTGAGAAAACCTGGTACCGTGGCGTGACGTTTAAAACAAAATTAGTACCGACTTGGTACCGAAGTACCGGGTCTTTGACAACACTCATAAACGTTGGCTGCGCTGTTTCTTACCTTGCTCTACGTTGACTTTACTAACGTTAGTTCCAGCTTCTCCGTCACCACCTTTTTTAAAATATTTGTTTAGGACATCTCGAAGGCCTCTATTTTCTTCTTCCCTTCTTCTCTTTTCTTTTCTTTTCTGAGCACCAGACTTGTGCTGACCGGACATTTTGATCGTAACGTTAGCCTACTGAACTTCAAATCAAATGACAACATCAAATTTTGATCAGTGGCCAAACCATTTTTGTTTTGGGGGTGGGCGGGGTTCTTGACCACTATTTCAAGGACAATTAGGAAGAAAACAAATAAAAAGCTTTTATGTAACTCAAATATTAGATATTTTTTCCACAAATATGCCTATTTTATTTATTTTTTAACAATTATTCCATAATTTAATGAGGGCCCAGTTCTGGGCCCCCCCCCCCCCCTACCCTGGGCCCGGGACAACAGACCCGTTTGTCCCCCCCTGTCGGCGGGCCTGATCTACAGTAACTACAAGATCTGATAAAAAATGTGCAAATTCACTAAGGAAATCTGAATAAGGCCCGGGTGATCTATACACTGTAGCAAGGGTAAAGGATCGACAGAGATTTTTTATTTATATTTGTATTTGATGGTGTCACCTTAAGCATTATTAGTTCAAAAGACTTACATTTATATCCTGTCCTCTGAGTAACACCAAAAACTTCACTGTAAATTGTAGCAACACCTCCTCCTCGACCCTTCAGACGAGGCTCATGTTTATAGCAATAACCTGGGGGAGTAGATTCATTTAAACTAATATATTCATCCGGTTTAAGCCAGGTTTCAGTCAAACAGAGCGCATCCAATCTATGATCTGTAATCATTTCATTGACAATTAGTGCTTTGGTAGAAAGAGATCTAATGTTTAGTAGCCCTATTTTTATATGATGTACATTTTTAATTTGTTTGTTTTGTTCAAGTTTGACCTTAATCAAATTTTTTCTAAATGATTTAGTGAGGGTTTTGTGTTTGGTAGTTAGGGAACAGACACAGTCTCTATGAGATATCTAGGTGATACAGTCTCTATGTGTTGTAGTTTATGTGACCTGTGTGGCGTCTCAAGGCAGCTAGCAGACGTTCGGATTAACCAGTTTGTCTGCTTCCTGACCTGGGCCCCATTTAGTCAATTAATATCATTATTAAGTCTATGAGCCAAATTACTAGAGAGGAGAGTGGCACCTTCCCTGGAGGGATGGAGTCTGTCTCTCTTTAGCAGGTCAGGTCTACCCCAAAACTTTTCCAATTGTCTATAAATCCTATTTTATTCTGCAGACACCACTCAGACATCCAGCCATTCAGTGACACTAATCTACTATAAACCTCGTCACCACGACGAGCAGGGAGGGGACCAGAGCATATTACAGTGTCTGACATCGTTTTTGCAAATTTGCACACCTCTTTAACATTATCTTTAGTGATCTTCGACTGGCGAAGCCGGACATCGTTAGTGCAAATTTGATTTGATGTCAGACGCTCAGGCCCCCGAAATGCAATTAACAATAGTGGCTGGAGTCTCTATTTCCACGTTCCTTACAATAGAATCACCGATAACAAGGGCTCTTTCAATATGATTCTCAGTGGGTGTATCACTGAGTGGGGAGGATTTATTGGAAACCCTAACAGGAGCGGGAGAGTGGTGTCTCTTTGCTGAACGATTATGCCGCCGAGACGTCACCCAAATGCCCTGCTGCAGGGGCTCTATAACCGGAACCAAAGTGTGTGTGTTGCTCTCTGTACTGCCCGCATCCGAAACAGTATCTAACGGCTTCTCTTTCTCACTGACCTCTACTAGCGTTCGGATGCGAGTCTCATTAACCTTCTCCATCAGCCTGACTAATTCCTTACGTTTATCACAAGTGAATCCCTCACTGCTGACGGAGGAGGCTATTTTAAACATGTGACATGCAATGCATGAACAAATAACATGAGCCGATGCCATGACTTACCGCAAATTGTTCGTTGTTCCTGAGCGGTGAGGGTTTTGAGATTGATTTGAATCCCTCATAAAATGGTTTGTTGTTAGTGGTGGTTGTTCTGATAAGCAGTGCTTTGAGATCGATGCAATAATCTGTGTACCGCAGAGGAGAAAAAACGGGTGTGCGCTGAAAAAATGCACGCAGTTTAACCGCGATAAAAATAGAACGCGGATACAGGTGGAATATGCGCGCAGTTGAATCCCGATAAGAGAATAATACGGGAAGACCCGATGCGTGCTTAAAAATGGCAGATGTTTAAGGATTAAAGGCTACAAACACAGAATCTAGCTAGGTGTCAGCAGCAACCGGTAAAATACACGCAGATGAAACGGGAGAAAAAGCGAAAGAATCTGAAACGCGGTAAAATGTCAAAGGATATAACTATGAACGACGCGGTAAAATGACAAAGGATATAACTATGAACGATGACTATAACCAGGCCCGCCGACAGGGGGGGACAAACGGGTCTGTTGTCCCGGGCCCAGGGTAGGGGGGGGGGCCCAGAACTGGGCCCTCATTAAATTATGGAATAATTGTTAAAAAATAAATAAAATAGGCATATTTGTGGAAAAAATATCTAATATTTGAGTTACATAAAAGCTTTTTATTTGTTTTCTTCCTAATTGTCCTTGAAATAGTGGTCAAGAACCCCGCCCACCCCAAAACAAAAATGGTTTGGCCACTGATCAAAATTTGATGTTGTCATTTGATTTGAAGTTCAGTAGGCTAGCGTTACGATCAAAATGTCCGGTCAGCACAAGTCTGGTGCTCAGAAAAGAAAAGAAAAGAGAAGAAGGGAAGAAGAAAATAGAGGCCTTCGAGATGTCCTAAACAAATATTTTAAAAAAGGTGGTGGCGGAGAGCTGGAACTAACGTTAGTAAAGTCAGCGTAGAGCAAGGTAAGAAACAAGCGCAGCCAGCGTTTATGAGTGTTGTCAAAGACCGGTACTCGGTACCAAGTCGGTACTAATTTTGTTTTAAGCGTCACGCCCACGGTACCAGGTTTTCTCAAACCCGGTACTTGATCGCTGCGTGCATGCCCAGCGGCGTGCAGTTGCGTCCTCTTCATAAAAGTGCTGAGACATTGGCGACCGGCGGTGCTGCTGATGTGGTGGCTGTAAATCCACTTGTTGATAAGAAAGGAGGAAAGAGACACATATGGAAATATTTTGGATATTAGCTCATAATAGCGGCCGGCGCTTCGTTTTACAGGCAGCGCAAGTTCATTGTTGCATAGCAGCGACAGGCGCCACGGAGAGCAGCGCTTGTGGAAAGGAGAAAGCGGTCGCGAACTGCGCTCTCCATGATGGCGAGGAAGTATTAGCAAAGAATTCATTGATTTCTAGCCCTTGCATTAGCTTTACTACTAGATATATTTATGGAGATGAGAAATAAAAAGCCGGCTGAAATCGTCACTGTTGGCATCGGTGAACAGATAATGGGCCAGATCCGAGTCTATTTTTGCTGCGCTGCTCATGCTTAATTAAAAGTGAAAGCACACTTTTGATGGACAAAAAATAAATATGATTTCACACAGATTTTGCATGTCTAGTATGTTTTAACAAGAACTGCAGTAGGCTATGTCAGAAAAAAAAATTAAAACATTTATAGAAAATGTACCCATTTAAACGTGTTTTTATTATTCAGTTTGGGTAAAAGTATATGGTGTTTTATAAAAAAAAAAAAAAATGGAAGTCTGCTGTAAAGTGGTTAGAACAACGGAATCGGCTAAAATCAGAATTGGCCTAGAAAATTGTAATTGGTGCATCTCTAGTATAAGAGCCTGACACAACATGTTATCTTTGACAGAAACAGTTGAGTTTGGTAGCTCAGTCAGAGAGGAAGAGACAGAGAGGAGAGAGATCCAGCTGCAGTCAGGTGACAGAGAGAGTGATGCGGGAGGGGCCCGCTGCCCCAGAGCAGAGGGACAGAGTCAGGCTACCAGTGAGAGAGAGAGAGAGAGAGGGAGAGTCACAGTGATGCGGGAGGGGCCCGGTGAGGGAAGAGCAGAGGAGGGGAGAGGAACAAGAGAGGAAGAGCAGAGGAGAGGAACAGGAGAGGAAGAACAGAGGAGGGAGAGGAACAGGAGAGGAATAGCAGAGGAGGGGAACAGGAGAGGAAGAGCAGAGGAGGGGAACAGGAGAGGAAGAGCAGAGGAGAGGAACAGGAGAGGAAGAGCAGAGGGAGGGGAACAGGAGAGGAAGAGCAGAGGAGAGGAACAGGAGAGGAAGAGCAGAGGAGGGGAACAGGAGAGGAAGAGCAGAGGGAGGGGAACAGGAGGGGAGAAGAACAAGAGAGGAAGAGCAGAGGAGGGGAACAGGAGAGGAAGAGCAGAGGAGGGGAACAGGAGAGGAAGAGCAGAGGAGGGGAGAAGAACAAGAGAGGAAGAGGAGAGGAAGGGAACAGGAGAGGAAGAGCAGAGGAGGGGAACAGGAGAGGAAGAGCACAGGAGGGGAACAGGAGGGGAAGAGCAGAGGAGGGGAACAGGAGAGGAAGAGCAGAGGGAGGGGAACAGGAGAGGAAAGAGCAGAGGGAGGGGAACAGGAGAGGAAGAGCAGAGGAGAGGAACAGGAGAGGAAGAGCGGAGGAGGGGAACAGGAGAGGAAGAGCAAGGGAAAAGGAGAGATCTGGGCATGGGGGGGCCCATCTAAGATTATCTTGTCCCGGGCCCAGGCAAGACTGTCAGCTGGCCTGCTGTAGATAGAGCCTTAATTGTTGGTGACTTCAACATTCACATAGATAATGAAAATGATACATTGGGATTAGCATTTATCGATATTCTCAACTCTCTTGGAGTCAGACAAAATGTAACAGGACCAACTCATCCCCATAATCATACGCTAGATTTAATTCTTTCATATGGAGTTGATGTTGATAGTATAGAAATTCTGCAACAGAGCGATGACATCTCGGATCATTACCTCGTTTCTTGCATGCTGCAATCAGCTAATGTTACTCAATCTACACCATGCTATCGTTCAGGTAGAACCATTATTTCGACCACTAAAGATAGATCTGGAAGAGTATTAGTGAAGCTATCTCATATACTCAATAAACCCCAAAGCCCAGAAGAACTTGATGAAATAACAAAAAATTTAAATGCAGTCTTCTCTAGCACCCTTGATGTTGTCGCCCCACTTTGATTAAAGAAAATTAAAGAAATAAGCCCTGCACCATGGTACAATGATCACACTCATGCTCTCAAGAGAGCAGCTCGGAAAATGGAGCGCATGTGGAAAAATACAAAATTAGAAGTATTTCAGGGTGCATGGAATGATAGTGTCTGTAGCTACAAACACGCACTCAAAGCTGCCAGGTCAGCATATTTTAGTAAACTCATAGAAAATAACCACAACAATCCTAGATGTTTATTCAGTACTGTGGCTAAATTGGTTAGGAATAAAGCCTCAACCGAACCAGATATTACGTCACAGCTCAAGAGTAATGACTTCATGAATTTCTTCACAGATAAAATTGAAATAATCAGAAATAAAATTGGAATTATGCAATCATCTGTCATAGCACCCCAGAAAACAATGTTGAATAATTTCCCTCATGTGCAACTTCAATCCTTCGCTATCATAGGTCATGAAGAGCTAACAAAACTTATCGAAACATCAAAAGCCACAACTTGTTTGTTAGATCCTATACCAACTAAGCTCTTAAAAGAGGTATCTCCTGTAATATCAGAACCTCTTCTTAATATCATTAACTCCTCGCTATGCTTAGGACATGTCCCAAGAAATTTTAAAATGGCAATTATCAAACCGCTAATTAAGAAGCCACAACTTAATCCTGGAGAACTTGCTAATTATAGACCGATTTCAAATCTCCCGTTTATGTCAAAAATACTAGAAAAGGTAGTATCCTCCCAAATATGTTCATTTCTACAGAGAAATAGTATATATGAAGAATTTCAATCAGGATTTAGGCCTCATCACAGTACAGAGACTGCACTTATCAGAGTGACAAATGACTTGCTCTTATCATCTGATCACGGCTGCATTTCTCTTCTAGTGCTTTTAGATCTTAGTGCTGCATTCGACAAGATAGATCACGACATTCTCTTGAATAGGCTAGAGAATTAATGTTGGAATTTGTGGAGTGGCATTAGCATGGTTTAGGTCATATTTAGCAGACCGCTACCACATTGTCTATGTAAATGAGGAATTGTCAAACCAAACAAAAGTAAAATATGGAGTGCCACAGGGATCAGTTTTAGGGCCTCTGCTTTTCTCCATGTATATGCTTCCCCTGGGAGATATTATCAGGAATCGTGGAATAAGTTTCCACTGCTATGCTGACGATACACAACTTTATATTTCTTCAAAACCTGATGAGATTTCACAATTCTCAAAATTAGCAGAGTGTATTAATGAAATAAAAGATTGGATGGCCAGAAATTTCCTTCTACTCAATTCTGACAAAACAGAGGTTCTAATTATTGGACCAAAAAACTCTAAAAATAAGCCACTAAAATATAAATTGTCTCTAGATGGATGTACTGTTACATCATCTTCAACAGCGAAGAACTTAGGTGTTATATTTGATACCAATCTGTCCTTTGAAAATCAAATTACAAATGTTTGTAGAACAGCATTCTTCCACCTAAGAAATATTGCTAAATTAAGGCATATGCTCTCGGTTGCTGATGCCGAAAAACTAATTCATGCGTTCATGACCTCAAGACTAGATTATTGTAATGCATTACTGGGAGGATGTCCAGCAAGATCAATAAATAAACTACAATTGGTTCAAAATGCAGCAGCCAGAGTGCTGACGAGAACCAAGAAATATGATCATATTAGCCCCATTTTATCATCATTACATTGGCTACCTGTTAAATCCCGTATTGATTTTAAAATTCTGTTAACTACGTACAAAGCTTTGAATGGTCTAGCTCCGCAGTACTTAAGTGATCTTCTACCACGCTATATTCCAACACGTTCATTAAGATCGCAAAATTCTGGCCTATTAATAGTTCCTAGAATATCAAAATCCACTAAAGGAGGAAGATCCTTTTCATATTTGGCTCCTAAACTATGGAATAGTCTCCCAAACACTGTTCGAGATGCAGACACACTCTCTCAGTTTAAGTCTAGACTAAAGACTCATCTATTTAGCCAGACATACACCTAATTTATCCTCCAACCCACAATTAGGCTGCTTTAGTTGGGTCTGCCGGAACCAGAAACCAGAAACATTGAGCATGATCTCTTACTCTGCAATAAATTAAATGGCATCTACGCTTACATCTTTTTATTTGTTTCCCTGTCTCAACCTCGGGACTCCTATCCTGAGGTCACCAGAACCGGCTGGATCCAGCACCATTCCTGCTTCATGTTGGACTCCACTGCTACATGTCGCAGAATGATGATGACTAAATGCAGCCGGTGCCAGCCAAACATCACTTAAATCTATTATGACGGACTTCAGAGGATGAAATGATGCCAACTCCAACCTGCATCACCTCGGCCTATAGATGGACTACGATCTTGAAATGGAATGCATAGACTAACTATTGCCAACAAAAGCCTTCATCAGCCAATTAACAAGGACAATTGCATCTATGTGAACTTCTGCAATTAATCAAGATGGACTTCAAAGACTTTGGTCATTAATCTTACAGTTCAAACACAATCGATGTTTAATCACTGACCCTTAACACTTAGTTTAATAATTTTAAACCATGATTTTAACTATACATAATTAATATTTACATTACATTCAAAATGTTAGCCAGAGGGGAACTGGCCCCCACAGTGAGTCTGGTTTCTCCCAAGGTTATTTTTCTCCATTAATCAACATCTTATGGAGTTTTGTGTTCCTTGCCACAGTCGCCTACAGCTTGCTCACTGGGGTTATTAATACAATTATCATTTAATTATTTTTAAACACTATTAAAAATCGTATTTTATCGAAATTACACAATGATGTTTAATCGACTTTATAGACATTAGAGTTTTATCGTCTGTTAATGCTGATATTCTGTAAAGCTGCTTTGAAACGATATTCTGTAAAGCTGCTTTGAAAGGCGCTATACAAATAAAATTGACTTGACTTGACTTTCCGCCCCTGTGTTGTTCCTGGATACGGTAGAGTGCTCTCCGCTTCAGACGGCCACAGGCGTTGTCTCGTGTGTCTGGGCAGCGATCACACCGAGGGTGCGTTTGTGGATGGTTCATGCTGTCACTGCGAGAGCATGACCATGACAACGTTGATTGAAGGGTGAGGGTCAAAATCCCTTGTCTCTTCAGATATATCAATACATATATATATATATATATATATATCCTTTTATATCAATATCTATCTGTATTCTGTTGCTTAACTTCTTTAATAAAGTGATGAATTAACTATATGCAAGATCACATAATCAATTCTATTTTCTTATGCATAACTGAAATATACTTTGAATCATATATGTGTTGAATGCTAACTAGTCTCTTTTAGGAACATTCCAGAGACTTTCTCTCTGTCCTGCACGTAGGCTGAAGGTCTTTTGGGGATAAGCTTATCTGTGATGCTCTGGGAGAATGCGTTAAACATAGGTTCCAGATGTATTCTGTGTTTGATTGTTACCTTTCCATGACTAATTATATGATTTAAAGTCCTATGTAATAATACCTGAATAGTAGAAGTGTGGTTTTCTCTTATTATTTCTTTAGGGAAGAAATGTATGTTATTTCTACCCCTCTCCTCTGCCCGAGGAGTGAATATTTTATCTCTCTGTTTTGGTTTAAATGGCCTGATAACGTTGTGTCTGGCTCTCTTGTGCCCAGAGAAGAACTGTCGTTCGTCAGTGTTTTGTGTGTGCGTTTGACTTTCTACCCAGGTTTTGAACCCAGGGATGCACACCAGGCCGACTCGAAGACGCCCCGCGACCATCTGCGAGGTCACTTCAGATGTAAATCTCGGGCTCGGACGACAAGTGCGCTGATTAATGTTGATAGGCCGCATAGCTGTCTATATGTTGTGACTTTATGGTCTTTTAGCCAATCAGGAGTAAAATAATGGAATGTACGTCCTTGCAAATGGTATAATTGATGTAAGATTTTGCGTAAGGTACGAGTTGGCTTTCGATCTCCTCGTGAGACTTTGCCGCTGGCTCTACCAATTTCACTGCAGACTATACTTCAGTAAATTTTTGATTCTTTAATTGAACTTCTCGACTCCTGGTCTTCTTTCTCCATATCTGGTCCGGGTCAAAACTGTTATACCCCTAACAGTTTGGTGGAGGATTCGGCGGGCAATCACTCCGTGGTGACATATCTGGCAAATCAGCAAACAAGGTAGGAAGCTTTTATTAATTGTTAGGGCTGTCTGACTGGAAGAGATTTTGAAGGGGAGCGGGAGAGCTTCACTCCGGCGAGGCGAGTGAAGAGTAATTTAATTATACTATTGAAAGTATAAGAAGTCGCTGAGAGAGCTGTTAAGGGTTAAAACAGCAAACAGCGCAAGTGAAGCGTGCTCTGTGGGGGGCCCAGGTGGGCATTGGTGTAGCACCACCCCGGCAGAGTGCGTCCCTGGACGGGAGGTCCAGTGGCACCGTAAACCTGCTCAATCTCTTCCACCTCAGATAGGGGTACCCCGAGCTTAGTGAATCAGGCAGTTAGGGATTCAGATATTAGGTATAAAATAAAATAAAATACAATAGGGATTGTTTTGCCAGGGATGCATCAGGAGCGGTCCCAAGTAAATAAATAAATTATGATAATTACACCCGAATTGGTATGGATCAGTATATGTGACCAGGATGTTTGTGAAGAATACTTTGTGGTGTATTGTGTAGAAATCCAGTATTGTTGCTGCTATAGTTAATTTATCCGCGTAAAATATTTGCTGCTAAAATTTTTTCGGTAGTGATTTTCAACTGTGACCAAGAAAAATGACTGATAAAGGGAATTTTCTGAGTAGTTCTGACCAAAACGAGGAGGGCACACGCTGTAAACAGCTCTGCTCTGACGAGCTCAAATCAAAGAAATGTGCACAGCTCATTAAGAAAATGGTCAGTCAGGGGTTTGATTCTGATTGGAACGTCATGCAGCAGATTGACTGGCTGCAGAACAAAAAAGACGCTGATAGGGCCAAATATCTATCCGTGTTTGCCTATTCATGGATTTGTAAACTGGGTGGTATACCTTTAAGCCATGAAAAGGCAATTCCAAATATGATGGACGGATGGTCTAGTTTGATTGCCAAGCGTGATAGAGTGGCAAAAATTATTGGGCAGGAAGTTGGCTGTGATCTGTGTAGTTTGAGTAAGGGTTTTGAGGCTGTTTGTGAGAAGGCAGAAAATGCTGTGAAAAATGAGACATGTTGTTGAACAGTGCCATTGACATCAGATATTGGGAGGATTTGCTTCGTTGGTGCTCTGTAAGCTGGAGCCGTTTGCAAACACGTGATGATGATGTTAATGTGGGTAAAGTATCTGCTGTGTCAGTTGAAGTGGAAATGAGTCCCCGCAATATCATAACCTGCTATAATTGTGAGGAGAGAGGTCATGCCTATAGAGATTGTACCAAGCCTGTTGCCAGATGCAGAAATTGTAACAGAGAGGGCCACATTGCTAGACATTGTCGTAGTGGTAAACAAAAAAATCACAGAAATGAGAAAAAGGAAGGTCCTAAAAATGATGTTTCTGTCAACAGTGATGCTCGAGCTTAACTCTCTGACTACAGCTGAGCTCAAAAAGCTGAGGCAGCTGATAGGGGACGAATAGGGGTCAGCGTCCTCCGGTTCATGTAATTATGCAGACACCCGCCCATTCATACATGCGTTGTTAGGAGGCCGGCAATGCCTTAATTTGATTGACACGGGCGCGACTGTATCAATTACAGATCTCGATCTTGAGATCACGTCTGAAACTTTGTATATAGAAGGTCTAAATGGCACAAATGTATATCATAAATCTGTTCCTATCCCTCTAACCATTTCTAACTCTGAAAAAGTCTATTGGACTGAATTTTGGGTAGGGAAAAATACTGTAAGGACTCTAATCGGTGTTGACATTCTGAAAGAACTCGAAGCTGATGTTTTGCTTTCTCAAGATAAGCTAGTGCTTGGCTGCAATGAAACAATTCGCTTATCTCAGAGTGGCCCCCACCATGAGCAGAGATGTGCAGTGGCTGAACCTGCTAGTCTAACTGAAACTCGCCCTGAGTGGAAGTTTATAATTTCCAAATTTCCTGATGTATGGGCAAAAGATAAATATGATTGTGGTTTAGCACAGATTCAGCCACTGAGCATCCCAGGTCCTTTGCATGAAGCCAGAAGACAATATCCTTTGAAAAATGAGACTCGAGGGGGAGCTGACACTGTTGTAGATGAACTATGCAAACGGGGGATTGTGATTCCCTGCTCCTCTCCCACTAACTCTCCCATGTCAAAAAGCCGGATGGGAGCTGGCGTTTGACCATTGATTACACTTCTCTGAATTCAGTGTCTGAGAAAATGCACCCTCTGGTGGCCAACCCTGCAACTATCCTACACGAGATAGGATCTGAACATTGTCTTTTTACTGCTTTAGACATTTCTAATTGTTTTTGGACTTGTCCCCTAGCCAAGGAGGACCAAGGCAGATTTGCTTTCACCAGCAGGGGTCGCCAATGGACATGGAGTCGTTTGCCACAAGGTTTCTGCAACTCACCCACACTGTTTCATCAGGTACTAGCATCCTTCATCGATCCGGTAAGAAAACAAATTGAATATGACGGATCTGTTGTCCTATAATATGTGGATGACATTTTAATTGCTAGTCCAACCAAGTTCAAACATTTGACTGCTGTACAGACTGTTTTGAAGGCCCTCCAAAACGGGGGATTCAAAGTGAACTTGAAGAAAGCACAGCTAGCCCTGCCTGAAGTGACTTATTTGGGGCAAATTGTGGGTGTGCACGGTAGACTCCTGAACGAGTTAAAGCTATCACTGAACTTCCAAAACCAAACACGGTTACTGGTCTAAGGCAAGTAATGGGTCTTTTGAATTACTGCCGCCAGTATGTTTCTGAATACACTGAACTTTCTAAACCACTCACAGGGGCGCTGAAAGGAGGAAAACCTGGATCGGAGCTGATCGACTGGACTGAGGAGATGGAGGAGGCGTTTGTGAGTATCAAAGAAACTCTTGCTTCCTCCCCAGCATTACGTCATGCTGATGCCAGCAGGCCGTTCCATCTATGGACATGGGTGGGAACCCGATCCTATTCAGCGGCCCTGGGTCAAAGCGTTCCAGGAAGAAACTCCTATGGGAGGGTAGGATATTATTCTGCTCCTATTCCTGTTTCAATGGCAGGACAGCATCCGTGCCTGTTGATATGCGACTGTGCAGAGTGGGCTGTAAAGATTACCGAGGACATTGTGACTCATCAGAAGGTGATACTGCACACTAGACACCAGATTCTGAAATTGTTAACAAACACTCGTTTAGGCTCTATCTCTAATCAAAGACGAGATAAATGGGAGGCCACTCTCTTGAGTAAAAATGTGGATATAAATATTGACATTGAAACTGCTATCAACCCTGCCTCCTTACTTCCAGAAGAAGGAACTGCACACAACTGTGCCCGACTGATCGAGACAGACAACCAGAGCCCTCTTCAATCTGAACCATTTTCTGATGCCATGAAGTTGTTCGTGGATGGTTCCAGCTTTCATGAACAGGGAAAATGCTTCACTGGCTGGGCTGTTGTAAATGAACATGGTGAAACTGTTGACTGTGGTTCTCTTTCAGGAGGAGGGGCTCAAGTGGCCGAGCTGGTCGCATTGACACGAGCATTGCAGTATGGCCAGGGGAAACGAGTCAATGTTTACACTGATAGCCGTTATGCATTTGGTGCTGTTCATGACTTCGGCCCTGTGTGGAGACGCTGAGGATTTCTAACCACTGCCGGTCTGCCGATCTCTCATCAACAGCAGGTAAAAGAACTTATGAATGCCTGTGATCTTCCTGCAACAGGAGCAGTTATCAAAGTCACTGGACATGCAACGGACAATTCTCCTGAGGCCACAGGAAACCGAGCTGCTGACACAGCTGCCAGAGAGGCTGCAACACAGACTGAGACTTGCGTGAGTGTTATGGCTCTTGCTCCTCAGGAGAGTGAGACCCCCAGAGACCTTTTTAAACTCTATGATGAGGATGACCCTGAAGAGATAGAACAATGGACAAAATTAGGAGCTCAGAAAAATGCAGAAGGACTGTGGAAATTTAATGAGCATTTTGTTTGTCCTGTTTCTGCTAGAACTGAACTAATGTCTTTGTATCATGGTTTGGCACATGCAGGTCCTGAAAAACTACATGCAATAATTTCCAAAACCTGGTGGTGGCCCCAACTGAGGGCTTCTTGCAATGATTTTTGTAAGAGATGTCTAGTATGCCTTAAGGTTAATTCTTCTTCTAAGCTGAAAATTCCCTTAGGACATGCCCCTCGACCTCAAGGGCCGTGGACACACCTCCAAATTGATTTCATAGGTCCACTGCCCCCTAGTGGAGGTTTTACATACATTCTAATGATTGTTGATCTGTTTTCCAGATGGGTTGAGGCATTTCCACTGAGAAACTGCACCGCAGATGCAACCGCCAAGATTATGTTGAATGAAGTTTTCCCAAGATGGGGTTTGCCCTTACAAATTGATTCAGATCAGGGTACACATTTTACTGGGAAGGTGATGAAAAATGTCATGAAATTGATGGGGGTGAGGCAACACTTTCACATTCCATTTAGGCCCCAATCTAGCGGATCTATTGAACGCACTAATCGTACACTTAAAACTTCATTGAGAAAGAGATTGTTGGAGTGGGGGAAAGGGTGGCATGCGGCTGTCCCAGCGATTTTGTTAAGCATGACAGCCAGCCCTAACAAGACTACACAGCTCAGCCCTTTTGAGGTAATGACAGGTCGCTACATGCGGCTGCCCTGGGATGCCCCCTTGCAACATGAGGGACCATCCGGGCCTTTGAAAGACGCTTTACAAAATTATCTGAAAGCTTTGGATGACAGTCTGCGAGACACACGGGTTAGTGTTAGCACACGACAACTAGATCGAGATAATGTTGAGCAAAAAGACATGCCTGCTTTGCCTGAAATAGGTGACAATGTAATGTTACAGCGGGAGATAGTTTCCCCCTTAGGTCCGAAATTTGATGGGCCTTATCAGGTGGTATTGACCACTAACACCTCTGTTCTACTGGACAGGGGGTTTTGGGTACCGTGATGGAGACATTGGTCACAGGTGAAACCACTTGAAAAGTGTAACAACTTACTACCTCGGGATCATTAAATGTCTGTCGTGTATGTTAAAATTCTAGAATTCTAGAACAAATGTTTTATCATTACAGATGGCTGAATCCGATGACATACTGAAGCTGCTAATTCTTCAAGAAGAAGTGCGTAGTGAGAGACGTCTGAAAGTGAAACGAGCTTTCATCCGATTGGTACTTCCGCTCTCGTTGGTATTTTTAATTCTGATCGCTTTATCATTTTTGATGTGGATTCAAATTTCAATTTGGACAGGGAGATTCCATGCATTTTCAACTCATTGGGATTGTGAGGAGATCGATAACCGTCCATCATGGGTACAATACCCATGTCTAAATTCAACTGAGGGTCTAAATTTAATTCCGACCATGTACCAAAAGGTAAATGATCGTTGTTATCGTCTGGACGGAAATGAGACAGTGACCTATTGGCTTGGTCACTCCCCAAATTATCCCGATACTACCCTCATTATGCAAAAAGGTCGGTGGATGAGGAGTGAAGGCGTTGACCTGTTTGAAGGAGATTTCAGTTCAATGAGCTGGATCCCTGACCACATAGCTCGTGAAAACATGAGTGCATGCTCTATATGAATGGATATGGTTAATCGATATTTGTTAAAATCTAGAAAAGGTGAGAGTAGAGCAGAACGAAGGAGGCATCAGGTAGCAGATGTGAATGACTCCCACATGATTTTAGGTGGAAAAGCAGTGAAACTTCCGTTATACCCAAGTGCTCCTGATCCTCGCCACATCATGTCATACTATCTTCCCAAAGCTAAGAATGAACTTGGTTACAACAAAGTCGTTAAAGATGTAGCCCAAAGCTATATATACAGCAATATTGTGATTAGAGAAGAACCGGGTCTGATGAGTATCAAACAGCAATAAATGATAAGGATTTGATGAGATGGGGAGTGTTAGACCCAACTAAATGCCACATGATCCGATGGGACACTAATAGGGCTTACGGTGCAGTCTGTGATAGGTTAGGACGGATAGATAAAACTGACAGGGACAAGTTCGATCTGAATGGCAGTAAAAATGGTTTGCCTGTTATTAATGCTTTGTCCCTCTCTTGGCCCAGGTACATTAGATTCGATGACCCTTGGAAGGAGACTGCACATGTTGAGCGTTGTTTAGGTAAAGAAATTCAACAGTGGTTTGTTAAGATGTTTCCTCCTGGAGATGTTGATAAATGTAGAGAAATTTCTGAGAAGCTCACCAGTGTGAAGATGATGGAGATACCCTGGGAGGTGTGTAATGCTTCTTTTGTTAAGTCAGGTTACACTTGTGCTAGTTTTTCTGATGTGTTGCACCAGTATGAGTTTGCTAGGAACCTTGCTAACAGAACAGTTTTCAACATGGATCACTTGCATGATTACCTTGAAGATAAATGTTATAATCCTACATCGATGGCTTATAATGTGACAGCATGGATGCACTTGCAAGTGTTTAAACTGAATATTGAAATGATGTACACTCGAGCAAAGACTAGTCTGGTACCTTTAAAGTATGAGGAGCTGTTGTGGGACAATTATAAATCATTTCAGGTGAGGATGTGGCCTCAGTTGTCCGATGTAGCTATTGGAGATGAGTGGTTTGACAGGGCAAAACAATTTAGACAATTTCTGAGTCCAATTCCTTCAGTACAGGAAATCAGAGATCTAGAGTCTAAGACTCCATCAGAGGACTGTGCTAAACACAGGTTGACACACCCCATGAGTCCTGCATGGCGTCCAGTTGATAAGAGTAAGAAAGCTAACGAAGCAGAGCTGTCTCTTTGTGTTGCAGAGTTGAAGTAGAAGACTGAATATTTTCCTCGGTTGAAGGCGCAAACAGCTCGGCAGAAATTTATCACTGCATTTCTGGAACAGATAAAAACTAATGATCCATTTGCAGGTTATGAGTATTTGAATTCTGTATGGCTTAAATCTAAGGGCACTCCATGGTATACTGATTCGGAACCTCCGTCTGCTATAGCAGTAGCATTGGTTTTGGCTTTTTCGGTAGGAGCAATATTTACTGACATGACGGAAACAGTGGAGGAATATGTGGAGGAAGCTTGGGAGGAGTTTGCGGCTGCGTCAGAGGATTTGGTCATGGGAGCTGTTAAATATGTGTTATATGCTTTTGGAGCTCTTTTGGGAGTGGGTGTCCTCTGTCTGTGTGTGTGGATGTGTGTTCATGTCTGTTTTTCTTATGTATGCAGGTCTGCTTGCAGTAACTTGAACCCTTCCGAGGAGGAGAACCGACTGAGAAAACTGACGACACGCTTGAAAGAGAAACTTAAGAAGGATAACATCCATGCCCTGTTGTGAGTGGAAGGTGGGAGAGCCTTCAAGTGGGGACTGGGAATTTTTAGTATCCAACATGTCCACAATGAGGCGAAGAGACAAGTGTGACCCGTCATGGAAGCATGCGTTACCACTCCACCTTCCGTAGTGACCTCACTTGGTAGACCAGATGTGGCGGTATTGGACCCCACATTGGTCTAAAACGGGGGACTGAAGGGTGAGGGTCAAAATCCCTTGTCTCTTCAGATATATCAATACATATATATATATATATATATATATATATATATATATATATATATATATATATATATATATATATATCCTTTTATATCAATATCTATCTGTATTCTGTTGCTTAACTTCTTTAATAAAGTGATGAATTAACTATATGCATGATCACATAATCAATTCTATTTTCTTATGCATAACTGAAATATACTTTGAATCATATGTGTGTTGAATGCTAACTAGTCTCTTTTAGGAACATTCCAGAGACTTTCTCTCTGTCCTGCACCTAGGCTGAAGGTCTTTTGGGGATAAGCTTATCTGTGATGCTCTGGGAGAATGTGTTAAACATAGGTTCCAGATGTATTCTGTGTTTGATTGTTACCTTTCCATGACTAATTATATGATTTAAAGTCCTATATAATAATACCTGAATAGTAGAAGTGAGATTTTCTCTTATTATTTCTTTAGGGAAGAAATGTATGTTATTTCTACCCCTCTCCTCTGCCCGAGGAGTGAATATTTTATCTCTCTGTTTTGGTTTAAATGGCCTGATAACGTTGTGTCTGGCTCTCTTGTGCCCAGAGAAGAACTGTCGTTCGTCAGTGTTTTGTGTGTGCGTTTGACTTTCTACCCAGGTTTTGAACCCAGGGATGCACACCAGGCCGACTCGAAGACGCCCCGCGACCATCTGCGAGGTCACTTCAGATGTAAATCTCCGGCTCGGACGACAAGTGCGCTGATTCATGTTGGTAGGCCGCATAGCTGTCTATATGTTGTGACTTTATGGTCTTTTAGCCAATCAGGAGTAATATAATGGAATGTACGTCCTTGCAAATGGTATAATTGATGTAAGATTTTGTGTAAGGTACGAGTTGGCTTTCGATCTCCTCGTGAGACTTTGCCGCTGGCTCTACCAATTTCACTGCAGACTATACTTCAGTAAATTTTTGATTCTTCTTTAATTGAACTTCTCGACTCCTGGTCTTCTTTCTCCATATCTGGTCCGGGTCAAAACTGTTATTCCCCTAACATGATAATACCGTCACGAGATTTTACAATCTCCGGGTTGAGTCGGTATCGTCCCGTGTTCTCTCAGGTCCGAGCCCATAGAACTCGGTAACACGCTGCAGCGAGTGGTGGGGGGTGTGATGGTTGAGGTGGGGCACACCAATTGGTTCTCATGAACATCTGTCTCATCCTCCAGATAGTTCACCTCTGCATCGCCTTTCAATAGTCTACCTGGTAAATGGGCCGTTTCACCCTGGTACTCCCAATATGAGCCATCACTATCACAGTCACTTTCAATTGCCTCTTTTTCAAGTGTAGGAATGACGGTGATGCTGCACACAACACTTGGGGCATCACGTACGCCCAGGAGGTCCAACACATCTGATAGTTTTAAACGGTGTAAAAATAAACAAATGATAACTAGGATTAACAGCTAAAACCTGTAATTTCAATTGAAACACTGTGTTATACTACCGGTCACAATTGTGACCATTAACAAATTTACACCTCTTACGAGCAAAATATATATGCAGGAGTATAGTTCTCAAAATATATTAGTATTAGACCCTTTTAAGAATAAATGTACAAAATATGATAGTTCTGTTTGTTAATTAAGGTATTTTAGTTACTTCTTTTTGTAGTAGTCTGAGGAAGACATCTTCTTCTAAATGTGCAAGAAGGAAGTAAACTGATCTGGTCATGTGACCTTTTGCACTAGCCACATGAAATTGATACATTTTAATCAAGACAATCTATTTTTTCATTTAAAAGTTGAATTTCTTGCCCAGAGCCAAAAACAACACTTTTAGAGCTTCCAGAAGTAAGAAAAAAGACACGGTCACAATTGTGACCGGTGGGATTAAACGGGTTAACAGAGGAAAATTCAAATGCGTTTTCTGTTATTGAGGTAAACAGAAGTCAATTTTAAAGGTGATTTTTATTTTATGTTGACCTAACTGTCAAAATACTATCTTGGGCAAGTGTATTTTTTTTTTTTTTAATTGAGGGATGTAGTGTTTGAAATTAGTAACAGAAAGAGCTAACCAGTCCACTATTTACAAAACATTACACATTTAAAAGTGAAGTGTGTAATAATTTCAGACGGGTGTTTCATGTCCAATGAGTTGATTATTTATATTAAAACAATCAGATTTCAACTTTTTTCTTGTTATTATATTAAAGCCACATTAAAATTGACTTAGAAAATTTTTACCAGGCCTTCATCATTTATTTTTGTATAAAATGTATTTTTATGTAGCAGTTTCAGCCTGATCTCATAAAATTACGTGACCATGGCAACATTTTGCAAAACGAAATTTCATGCTTCATTACATGTTTCGCAGCAGTTTCCCATTAAAATATCCAGCAAGGAGTGAAATGGTGTAGTAACCAGACAAGGTTTTTAAGGGTGAAGATTTTAATGAGTAAAATATACCTCCCTTTTGTGATGGAATGACATGCCCCTCCTTTGGATCTTCATCACCCCTCATCTTCAGATGGGACATCTTTCAGCTAGGCTCATAACTGAAGTGGCCATAGGAGAGATAGGGGCAGCAGTGATAATGCCCCATTTGGCAGCGTGTGATGCACTTGAAGCTAATGGAGAGCCTCGTTACCACAGAGTTTAAAAATCTCTCTACCATCTGGCCTAGTAACAAAGGGCGAATTAGATGTGTCAATGGACCAGCACCCTGGACCCTCAGCAGAAATTAGATGCGACTGCAGGATTTGGAGCATTAGTCACAGGTCAGGGTGCTGGGCCACTTTTCCCTTAAGCTCCGAGGCCCAGGGATGCCGTGCCACTCAAGTGAAGACGCTGCCCCACGCGGCTCGGAACCCACGAGGGGAGCATGTGCAGCCGCTGGACCACTCCCATTATCACCTTGACTTTACTGCCTCTGCACTACCCTTCCTTCACTATGAGGTTGCCAGATTCCCCTTTGTTTTGGACACTTTCCTTATAGGCACTTTTATTCTCCCTTTTCTATTTATTATTATTATTTCAAATAAATGCTTCTCTGCGGCCTGAATCCACACCCACTGTGTCTGTCTCTTACAAACTCCACCACACATTTTAACCTAAAGCTAACCAAAAGAGTCCTTAAAGCAAATGAGATGTAAACAAAACAGACATCCTTACCCTAAACCGACTGTGGAAAACTTAAAGAGGTCAAGGAATACTGATACATAAGAAAAGGATTGCAATGGGGTGTCAATTAAAACACCTGGATACAGACATTCATTTGTATGCTTTATTTTATCAACCAATGCCAGTAGATATGAAATGACTTCAGTTGTGCAACAGATATATCTTTTACAAAATCAGAACACCTAAATGAAAGCCCTAAGCAGCTAAATAAAAAGGGACAAATTATCTGCTACTATACTGAAACAAACACACTTTTAAAGACCACTCATTACTAACAAAGAGCTGCAGCTGTCAATAGTGGGAGGAACTTTAATTACAGCAGTTTCATGGGGATTTACTACATGGCCATCCCCAAATAATGAAACATATTTGTAATCCTAAGAAAATACTTAGTGACAAGCAACAACCTACTCAGACTCCTAAAATGGAAAGAAGGGGTAGAGTAATGAGGCAACTGAATGGACATATAACTTCCCTTTGATCTCTATTTAGTGGCGTGGACAGGACAGGACAGACATATGTGTATATTTCAAATAAATGCTTCTCTGCGGCCTGAATCCACACCCACTGTGTCTGTCTCTTGCAAACTCCACCACACATTTTAACCTAAAGCTAACCAACAGAGTCCTTAAAGCAAATGAGAGGTAAACAAAACAGACATCCTTACCCTAAACCGACTGTGGAAAATTTAAAGAGGTCAAGGAATACTGATACATAAGAAAAGGATTGTAATGGGGTGTCAATTAAAACACCTGGATACAGACATTCATTTGTATGCTTTATTTTATCAACCAATGCCAGTAGATATGAAATGACTTCAGTTGTGCAACAGATATATCTTTTACAAAATCAGAACACCTAAATTATAGCCCTAAGCAGGCCACATCAGCTGATGTAGTCATGATTTGTGTAAAAGTGAATACACTTTTCCAATAGTTGTGGCATTATTTTCACAACACAACAATTTTGGCTGAAAAGTTAGTGCACTTTTTAACCAAGTTGTCATAATTGTTAGTAAACAACATGCTTGAGAGAAAATATAAGACAATAAGGTGTGGTCACACTTTGCATGGTGAAATTCTGCGTGATTGTGAATTGGGCATTTACTCTTTTGCCATCTGTGTGTGCATCAAAAAACTCATCACTTTTCTCCACATCTTGGGTCCTCCCTTAAATTCCCGTGACACATGAGCTCTCACCCACAAACACTGACACACATTCTCGCACACAGGGGTCATTCCTATGTTCCCAGGGTCCTATGTTCCCCATATTTATAGGGTCCTATGTTCCTAGGGTCCTATGTTCACCAGATTTAAATGGCACATAATGAACACATGACAAAGTGTCCTATGTTGCCATGGTCCTATAGAGTCCTATGTTCCCAGGTTAGGGGACTACTCAGCTCGACAATCATTGGTGTGGAGGAAACACGGGCACAGACCCGTGACACCTTCCTTCCATTTTATATGTACATATATGTGTGTGTGTGTATACAAAAAGAAACAGATTGAGAAGTCTGAAACAAATGTATGTAAAAAATGTACCTTAAAGTTATTGTTTTTTGTAACATAAACAAGAAAAAACACTAACATTACGCACATTGCCTGCAGGGTACAGCTGACAGGACCACAAGTGTAAATAAGATTACGAACACCCCTCAAGGCCTTGTCAGCTCTACCCCACTCTCTTCCTGTTCCTGACTGCACTGAGCCTCAAATTGAACCCTTTCCCTCCTTCTTGAATTAAGATTATTGATTTGTGGCAACAGGCTCCAGAGGAAAAGATAATCTGGGTCTTCAGATGCTGGTGTGGGATGAGATGGTGCTGCCTCTGCCCTATTTAAGGCTGAAATTAGATTTTTCTCAAAAAGAGTTATTGCTGCTGAGTGGATCTGGCTGGCTGTCTGGTTCTCCCTGACCTGCTGGCTGTCTTACTGGCACTTCCTTCATTTGTTGGTTTTGGACTGCAGTTGCCAAAATGGGCTCCCCAACCCCTTGACGCATGTTTCCACTGGTGACTCTGAACTCCATAAAGGGGTTGAGGAAGCCCATGATGGCACTGTACTTCCAGCTGCTGAGCCACTTTTTCTGTCTTTCAATTTGTTTAATTCTCTCCTGTATATGTCACAGAGATTTTTCCATTTCTTTTTGCATTCTTCCACTAACAATCCCCCCAAAAAAGGCAAGTGGGCACACACCAAGATGGGCCGCTGTATGCAACAGGCACGCAGCCGTCGGCTCCTGGATGCACCATGGCTACGTTGGCACATCAAATGCCGCTAGATTTTGCCAATACTGCTCACCCTGCGGAAGTTCCGGCCCTTGATCCAGGGCAAGCATGTGTTAGCTCGGACAGACATCATGACAACGGTGGCTTACATCAACTGCCAAGGTGGGATACGTTCCCGTCGTAAGTGACACCTCATGTTGCTGTGAGCCACTCACATCCTGGGAGACCTCAACACTACAGCGGACATGCTGTCACGGCAGGTTACCCACAAGGGAGAGTGGAGACTCTACCCTCAGGCGGTCCAGCTGATTTGGAGTCGATTCGGGCAGGCACAGGTAGACCTGTTCACCTCACCAGAATCCTCCCACTGCCCGCTCTGGTATGCTCTGGTACGCTCTGACCGAGGCGCCCTTTGGTATAGACACGCTGGCACACAGCTGGCCCCCTGGACTCCGCAAATATGCGTTTCCCTCAGTGAGCCTAATTGCACAGACCCTGTGTGAGCTCAGGGAGGATGAGGAGCAGGTCGTCCTAGTAGCACCCTACTGGCCCACACAGACTTGGGTCTCCTACCTCATGCTCCTCTCGTCAGCCCCTCCCTGGCAAATTCCCCTGAAGAAGGACCTTCTTTCTCAGGGACAGAGCACCATCTGGCACCCGCAACCAGACCTCTGGAATCTCCATGTCTGGCCTCTGGACGGGACGTGGAAACCTAAGTGGCCTACCACCCGTCTTTGTAGACACGATCACTCCAGCTAGGGCTCCCTCTATGAGGCACCTGTATGCCTTAAAATGGCATCTGTTCACTAAGTGGTGTTCTTCCAGACACGAAGAACCCCAGAGATGCGCAGTCAGATCAGTGCTTTCCTTCCTGCAGGAGAGGTTGGAGGGATGGCTGTCCCCCTCCACCTTGAAGGTATGTGTAGCCTCTAATGCAGCACACCACAACGCAGTGGACGGCAAGTCCTTTGGGAAGCACTACCTGATCATCAGGTTCCTGAGAGGCACAAGGAGGTTTAATCCCTCCAGACTGCGCCTCGTTCCCTCATGGGACCTCTCTGTAGTCCTTCAGGGTCTACGGGGAGCCCCCTTTGAGCACTTAGAGTCAGTTAAGGTACTCTCCTTAAAGACTGCCCTCCTGACTGCGCTCACTTCCATCAAGAGGGTAGGTGACCTGCAAGCGCTCTCTGTCAGCTAAACATGCCTGGAATTTGGTCCGGGCTATTATCACATGATCCTGAGACCCCGACCGGACTATGTGCTCAAGGTTCACCAACCCCATTCAGGGATCAGGTGGTGAAACTGCAAGCGCTGCCCCAGGAGGAGGTAGACCCACCCTTGACGTTGCTGTGTCCGGTAAGCACTTTACGCATCTATTTGGAAAGCACGCAGAGCTTTAGAGTCTCTGAGCAGCTCTTGTCTGCTTAGGTGGTCAGTGGAAAGGAAGCGCTGTCTCCAAGCAGAGGATCGCCCACTGGATCATTGACGCCATAGCTATGGCATACCACGCTCAGTACCGCCTCCTGCAGGGCAATGAGCCCATTGTACAAGAAATGTGGCGGCCTCCTGGGCCCTGACCAGTGACGCCTCTCTAACAGACATTTGTAGAGCAGCGGGTTGGGCAACACCCAACACATTTGCGAGGTTCTAAAATCTCCAGGTTGAGCCGGTTTCGTCGCGTGTCTTAGCAGGAATGAACAGGTAAGTCCGGGACAGTTAGCTGGGTGTATCGCTTGCGCATAGCGCCTTTCACCTCCACTGAGCTGAAGATGTGAGCTGTTGACTCCCAGTAGTGTTCACAAGATGTGTTCCCTGGATGACTTCCTCCTAGCCCTGTGGCAGATGAGTTTGCAGAGAAGCTCAGTACCGGCTCAGTACTTGTGCTAACTAAGCCCAGTACTGGGGTAGGTGCTCTGCATGTGCAGGTTTCCCATAGGTAACCCCATGCGATGTATATCTTCCGCTAAATCATTTCCCTGTTGGTAAATTGCGTCTTCCTTGGCCCTCTGCCCCAGTCAACATGTTTGCAGATACTCCTCCCCCGTTAGGTAGGACCTCCACATGACTCACTTCCGACGAAAAAAGAGTCGGCAAGACAATGTGATAAAATACCCCCCTCTCTGGGTGGGGAGTGGTCTCTGCTGTGTATTCCCCTTGGGAGTGACACAAGACGTGGACACTGGCGGTCCCTGTTGGTTGAAAAATGTTCACTCTCCTGCCACAACGCTGGACTACCGGGACCTTACCTGAATGAGAGGTATGCACACCCCTCCTTTATAACCGTATGTTCAGGAGAGTGGCATGCAAATTCCCATTGGTATTTTTTCAAAGATCAGAGATGTCTCGGGCTCCCAAGAGTGACCCCTAGTGTCACTTCATTGACACATTGTTTCATTCCCTCCATCAGGGAATGGAGGTTATGGAAGTAACCATGGTGTTTTAATACCACAAGTCAACTTCTCTTTTATTCTCTTTCAGATCCCCCTCCCCCTCCTGTATGAAAACAAATCTCTTTTATAAATAGTTTTTAAATTATATACCATTTTAAACCCTCTTCCTCCCATCTATATATCCCCTATACATTTTTTATTAATCAACAGTTCATTCCAATCAAAGATTTTAAATAGTTTTCTTCATTCATTTTTTTAAATAAAGTGCTGTCAAACATCCTGCATATCCCGCGGATCTAAGGGCCTTGAATAAAATCTGAGTGGCCTCTTCTATACCATATGGGAAATGTCTTGGTTACTGTCATTACCTCCTTTCCCTGATGGAAGGAACGAGACATTGTGTCGATGTAGTGACACTAAGGGTCTCTCTTGAGATCCTCGTTTACCTCTTATCTTTGATAAAAGGCCAAGGAGAATTGTCGAACAGAATCTGCATGCCCCTCCCCCGGACATACGTGATATCAGACAGGTTTTGAACCCAAGGAGCCGAGAGTAAGGTCCCGGCCATTTCAGTGGCTTAGTACACTGTTGTGACAAGAGGGACACAATGTCTTGTTCCCTCCACTGAGACGTTCCCCTTCCGTCACTCACTTAACTTTCTGCAGAAGTAGTGGCACTAGGGGTCCCTAACTAAAAACAGCACAACACTGAACGTGTTACGTGGGCTGCTGATGGGGGTGCAAGCAAGCTTTTGTGTGTGAAAATAGCAAGTGCATCAGACTACACGTTACCTTCCCCAACAGCCCAAGAGATGTCATATAGTTTCCCACATCCCTGAGGGAGGAAAGCGACATAACTAGCCTGGCGCGGCCTGTTCTCTCTCTGTTTTAAGGCTGGTGCCATCTAACGCTATAACAATCCTATTCTTTCAGGGGGAAAAGACCCAGTGTAGACCACATCCTGCCCAACAGGGGAGGTTAACATGTGGCAAATACGTCACATGTGCTTACCAGCTACACATGGAATTGGTACGTTGGTAGGTCGTGCCTTTATGGGGAGGAGCTCTACAAACACAGTGACTGGGGGGCAGAGGGAGCTCTGCCCGAGGGAGACGAGGGTTCACGGCTGGGGGACCGTACCGTGGAAAATACATCACAGGAGATATTGGAATAATGGAGCACCTATTCCAGCACAGGCAAGTCGGTGCCTGTGGTGGGTCTGACTGCGAACTTCCTCCGTATTGTGTGTTGCCCAGCCGGCATCTATGCAGATGTCTGCTAGAGAGGTGCCATTTGCCAGTGCTCACGAGGATGCCACACTCCTTGTAGAGTGTGTTCAAACCCGCAAGGGGGCGGGCACGGCCTGGGTCTCGTAGGCCAACGCAATGGCATCCAAGATCCAGTGAGCAAGCCTCTGTTTGTTCCCTTTCCGCTGTCCACCAAAGCAGACAAAGAGCTGCTCATAGTGTCTAAAGCTCTGCGTGCAATCCAAATAGGTGTGCAAAGCACGCACCGGACAAAGCAACGCTAAGGCTGGGTCTGCCTCCTCCCTGACCTTGCACAGTGCCAGTGCGTCTGTGCCGAGGGGGGCTTCTGTCAGAGAGTACTAGAGCGGGCAGTGGATGGAATCTTGGGAGGCAAACAGGAGGAGATGGCGGGCGAGTTGCGACATGCAATGAGAGCAAATGCCGCCCTGGCGATTTATATACGCTAGTGTAGCTGTGTTGTCTAAGCGAATCAACACATGCTTGCTGCGGATCAACGGCAGAAATCTGCACCGGGCAATAAATGCAGCCAGCAACTCTAGGCAGTTGATGTGCCAACCCAGCTGGGGTCCCATCCATGAGCCAGCGGCTGCGTGCCCGTTACACACGGTGCCCCAGCCCAACTGGGACGATGCATCTGAACACCTGCTGTAGGGGGACTCCTGTCCGTAGAAAGGGGTCTGTCCAAGGGCTGAATAAGTGACGGAAGGAAGGGGTGAGGGTCACACGGTATGTGCCGTGGCGCCGTGACCATCTCGGGACTCGAGTCTGAGGCCAGTGCTGAAGCGGTCTCATATGCATCAACTTGAGCAGTGCGACCGTTGCTGAGGATGCCATATGTCCCAGGAGCCTCTGAAATTGTTTCAGTGGTACCACTGTGTGCAGTCTGAAGAAACTCAGGCAGTTCAGCACTGACTGTCACTGAGACTGAGTCTAACTCCATTCCGAGAAAAGAGATGCTCTCAACTGGGGAGAGCTTGCTCTTTTCCCAGTTGACATGAAGCCTTAAACGGCTGAGGTGCGTGAGCACCAGGTCCCTGTGCGCACAGAGCAACTGTCGAGAGTGTGTTAAGATTAGCCAGTCATTGAGGTAGTTGAGTATGCGAATGTGCCGTGACGAGTTGGAAAGCATAAGCCATGTGTCCAAGCTCCAGGCGAGGGGCACTAAGGGGACAATCACATGTGATGTACCTGGGGGTACCCATTGGGGGTGCGATAAGCAAAGGAAAGGAAACAAAAGATTCTCTACCCAGCCCTCCACCAGGGGATGGGGTGGTCTGGAAACCAGCAACGTGGCAGTTGTCTCTCTCTCTGGGTTGCCTGTCTCTGGAGCACTGGTCAGCCTTCTGAGTCCAGGAGGTGGTGGGAGACAGGGGGCATCCGCTTCCTGAGGGAAGCTCTACACTGGGGCTGAGAGCTGGGCCCGGGCTGGGGCAGAGCTGCCTGTGGTTTCACCGCTGCAGGGGGATGCCCTCAGCGACCAGACTGAATGTGGGATCTTGAGCCCCATCTTGCGGGGCAAGATGTGTTGACTGGCCTCCGTCTGTTTCTTCACTGTTGAGAACTGTTGGGCTAAGCACTCTATGGTGTCGCCGAATAGGCCGATCTGGGAGATGGAGGCATTGAGAAAGCGAGCCTTGTCGGGGTCCTGCATCTCGACCAGATTCAGCCACAGATGGCGTTCCTGGACTACGAGGGTGGCCATCGCCTGTCTGAGTGCATGCGAGGTCGGTCACCGAGCGCATTTCCTGCAGCACATCAGGACCAGGACTACCCAAGTGTAGATCTCTTAGCGCCTTGGCCTAGTGGACTTGCAGGAGGGTCATGACGTGCAGGGCGGGGACGGCCTGTCCAGCGGCGCTGTAGGCCTTGGTCGCCAGAGACGATGTCAACCTACAGGCCTTGGAGGGGAGTGATGGTTGATCCCACCAGGTGGCGGCGTTTTACTGCCTTATGCAGATGGGGGAGTTCCGTGTACCTGTGGACCGCCCCACGGTCAAGGGTAGTGAGAGCAGACCAGCGAGAGATTCGGTTTCGGGCAGTGAAAGGTGCCTATCCACAACACGTCAGCTCATCATGCACCTCCGGGGCATGTCTGTGAGCGGCGCACCAAACCCAGGAACTAATCGTCTAGCCGCGGGGGGGGGGGGGGTGGAGAGTTCCAGTCCAGCCCGACACTCGCGGCAGCCCGGGTAAGCATAGTGGACAGCTCGGCGTCGGCCTCAGACTAGGCTGACACACCTGTCGGTGCTAGCTCAGTCGAGTCCTCAGCGTCGGAGTCCGCCAATACGCTCTTCGATGAAGCAGCAAAACTCTCCAGCTCGGGGGCTCCGAAAGAGACATCAGACTGCCAGAATGGCAATCTCGGAACCGGAAAGGGGCAAACGAGCGTGCTGGGGAACCGGTGGTCCATGGGGATTTACCTGCCGGAACCGCGCCCGTTAAATTCCCAAAATCGCCCCCCAGCGCCAGCCGCGCTGACCATCTACCCTTGGGTAGAAGGCTTGACGTGGGGGAGGCTAAAGTGGCTTTCCCCCAGAAAAAGGATAGCCACGACCGCAGTGAGAACATGAGCCATCCACAAACACTGCCTCTGTGTGATCTCTGCACAGACACGAGAGGCAGCGCCAATGGCGAGAGGAAATGACCATATCCAGGAATGACACAAAAATGGAAGGGCATCTTGAAAAAGACGCGTCTTTAAAAAGACATTCAACGTCAGTGTGTTTACTCTTTAAGAGAAATATATACTCTTTTAGAGGGCTGTCGAAGCGCTCAGGGGCGTAGTCAGAAGAAGAGAAAAGCCTCTGAAATGCACCGTATTTCCAACAGCGTATGCTCTTTAGAGGTGAGTGGAACAGCATTGGGTTTTACTCAGCTCACTGAAACACAACCGCAAAAGAAAAAGTCTGTCTGAACAGACGCACGCTTCCCTCCATTTATACACGTATGTCCGGGGGAGGGGCATGCAAATTCTGTTCGCCAATTCTCATTGGCCTTTTCAAAGATAAGCAGTAACCGTGGCTCTCAAGAGAGACCCTTAGTGTCACTTCATCGACACAACATTGAGTGAGTGACAGAAGGGGAACTGCAAATTCTATGAAACCTAATCAACTGGGTCTTCACTATCGCCCTAAAGGTTTGCTTTGGATGAAAACTAGTTTTCACCCAAAGAGAACTAGAAAGGGATGTGGAAGTCCCAGATGTACAGCTTCATTGAATTCTACCCGCTCAACACCAGTTTCATGTACAACAGTAAAGAGAAGACTCAGGTGTGCAGGCCTTATGGGAAGAATTGCATAGCTGTTTGTTAAATAGCTGTTACTTTTGTAACAGAAAAATTTTAAGAAAAGGTTAGAGTGGGCAAAGAAACAGACATTAGACAACATATAATTGGAAAAGAGTGTTATGGATCTTAACCCCTTTGAGCTTTTGTGGGATCAGCTAGACTGTAAGGTGCGTGAGAAGTGCCCGACAAGACAGCCATATCTATGGCAAGTGCTACAGGAAGTGTGGGGTGAAATGACACCTGAGAATCTGGACAAACTGAAAGCTAGAATGCCAAGGATCTGCAAAGCTGTCATTGCTGCATGTGGAGGATTTTTTGATGAGAATTATTTTTTTTTCCACATTATTAATGTCCTGACTATACATTGTGATCAGTTGAATGCAACTTTGGTGAAAGTACCCATTTCTTTCCATAAGAGGAAAATCGGTTCATTATTCCAAACTTTTGACTACCAGTGTATGTTACTTATAAAGAGTATAATAGAATGTATAGCATAACCGTTTATGTATATATGTAACTTGTAATTTCAAACAGGAAAGTTGCAAATGAAAATTGCAAAAGTTATTCTTATTTATAAGCAACACACATTTTTTTCCCCTCAAATTACAGGCCTGTGTCTTTGCTACCCCAATTTTCTAAATACTTGAGAAATTATATGTTGCGAGGCTAGATACATTTTTAGAAAAATATAAAATTTAAGTTATAGACAGTATGGTTTTCGAACCAACTGAATTGGCATTAATGGAATCAGTAGAAGAAATAGTTACTGCAATTGATAACAAGGACAATGTGATGATAATTTTTGTAGATCTGAAGAAAGCATTTGATACCATAAATTATGAAATATTAATAAATTATATAAAATACGTTGTTAGAAGTATTGCTCATTCTTGGATAACAATTTATTTGAAAAATAGGTATCAATATGTAAGTTTAAACAATACTGTAACACAGTTAATGCAGATAAGATGTGGAGTGCTGCAGGGATCAGTTTTAGGTCCAAAATTATTTATTTTATATATGAATGACCTTGGGATGGTATCGAAGTTGTTTAAATGTATTTTGTTTGCATCAATTGAAGGAGTAAAAGAAAATAATGTTTTTTTTAAGTTATAATTTATGAAAAACTATGTTGGAAATTACATATTAGTTAAGTACAATATAAGGTACCAAAATCGATTGCTCTTCTGCATAAGAGTGAAGGATAGGTTAAATGATAAGGCATTATATGCATTGTATTGCTCAATTATTATTTCTTACATAACGTACGGTGTTGCAGTTTGGGGAACAGGCTAAAAAACGTACACACATCAAATTGTATTCCTCAAAAGAAGCAATTCCAATTATTTGTAGAAGTAATTAAAGAGAACCATAACATCATGTATTTGTTAAATTTAATATACTGTAATTGAATGACCTTGTGGCATAGAATATTGTTCAGATAATGTGTAAAGCTAATAATTGTACATTATCACAAAATGTCCAAAGAAGGTTGGTTAAGAGACAGAGTCATTATAATCTGAAGGGGTTATGTGTGTTTAACAAAATCAATAGAGTTAGGACTGAATGGAAAAACATGCATTTCTATAAGGGTGGTGGTATTATGGAATAAGCTTCGATGTGAATTAAAATTGTGTTGAACAATTAATACATTTGAAAGATTATTTAGAAATGAGGTGCTCAAAAGGTATGAAATATTGGATTCTTAAGAATTAATAAATTAGAGATGTATTAAAATGCTTTATTAAGCGGAGTTATGTGTTTATAGGTTTAAGTTGTTTAAATAAAGGTATTTGTGGTGAATGTTTGAATTAATTCATTGTTAAGTTGATGCAATTAAGGTACTGTTTAACAGTCATCTTGCTTTAGGAATTGTGAAAAGGATTGTAAACGCAGATATTTAAATAAGATCAAAACATTGTATACATTTTTAAAGGTGAGAATTTGCTTCAGCCTTTCCCTTTTTTGGCTAAATGTAAGATTATGTTTCTTTGTTGTATGCACAATTTTAGTAGCATGAATGCAGAAATGAATAAATAAATATTTGTTTAGTTCTCATTTTTCTTAGGACTATTATGTATCGGGTCAATGAAAACCTGACTCCCCCTGCAATATTGGTCCCCTTCCCTCACGGCCTCTGCATAAGACCCAGTCTTTGGTCGTGTGGTAGGTTTAGTCAGTGGTGGAAAATATTCTCTACAATCAAGTGGTTCTCACACACACACACACACACACACACACACACACACACACACACACACACACACACACACACACACACACACACACACACACACACACAAACACATACACAGTTATGTTAAATCCAGTACAGATGTTCTGCCAATCAGGTGTGTCTCTGCTGATCTGAGCGTTTAGAATATGTTTCTGTGTTTGACTCCTTTAATGGACACCATGAAAAATGAACCTTTTTAATAAGTTAATTTCAGTTTCTGAACAAGTCAGCAGTTGAATTAGTTTTTGGGAATTTAGTATTAAAATTACATATTTAAATACTTACTCCTGACTACATGCAACTCTACATTTGCACATTACAATGTGTAGAGACAACAAAAGGTAGATTTAGATTTAAAAGGCGTAACGCTGTCGTTCTGTGGCGCATTCAAAATAAATCAACATTTGCTCAACTGATGTTTAATGCTGCACTACCCATACCCAGAATTGCACAGCTAGAAATGTAAGCTTTATGTGGCTCGGTGACAGTGATGTGGTGACATATTGTATGTTCACAAACAAAATTTTTGAGTCAAATCTTAGGAATTTTATTCTTTTGAATTAGTCAGATTGGCTAAAACACACACACACACACACACACACACACACACACACACACACACACACACACACACACAAACAAACAAACAAAAAATAGACTGAATGTTTTGATTCACAAATCTAAATCTAAATCATGAGGGGAGACCGGAAATAATGTGTGTTGTGTCTTCACTTCAGAATCTAAATAGAAGAGAATGTCCATGTAAGTTTTAATTAGGGATTTCCCAATTTTATTTTGTGGAGAACAAGTATGAGTACCGATACTTCCTTTTCAGTTCTCGCTGATACCAATCCCAGACTTTGTTTTCTAATGTTACAGGTTTAAAAAAAGAAGAAATAAAAGAAACCCACATAAAATCAGACAATGTTCTTGAAAATATTTTTGCATATTTAAGGGAAAGAATATATTTCATGACAAGAAGCATCTCTGTATGTTAACAGGTATGGCCCTATGACATTCTTTTTTATATTTAACAGTTTAATTCAATGTTACCATTAAAGGGGGTCTAAACAAATTAATTCAATAAATTAATAATAATTTTCAACATACCATTGCATTATTTTATTATATGAAGTGTTATTTTTTTTTACAGATTATACAACAAAAATATAACTGTCAAATAAGGAGCTACACAACAGAGCATCACAGATGCGAGATATTGCTTTATATAATTACAAGGAACCCTCCGCACCCCCCAGAACCCTCGCAGCTCAATGATTGGTTCCTGGGGCCATACAACATATCCTGCCCCGGCAGAGCTACAGATCCCGCACTCCGTCTGTTCATCGCCCTAGGCATCCCCCTGCGGCGGCAACACCAGATGAGCCACAGCCCACCCCTCAGGGCCGGACTCGGCATGGAGTTACCCACAGGTCCCTGATGCCACCCGCCTCACGGCCGGCCATCAAGAACCCCAAGAATTATTCAAAGCGCCCCTGAGATGGGCAGCCCCGGGACTCAGGAAACTGCACTACGGTAGGTGGTAAGCAGACCACTCCCTCACCCGCCGGAGGGTTGGGTGGAGAATCCTTGGTTTCATTTAACTTTTGTTTTGCTGCACGCCCAATGGGCTGCGGTACCCACATTCTCAATAAAAGAGCAGATTCCTCATTCCCTGGGCTCTATTTCCGGTCTCACCGGCCATCGTTAACACAACCGCCAACCACCGGTTCTCTTGGGCTGGTACTGCGCCCCGGATCCGGGCCTCTTGCTTCCGCGCGCCCAGCCGTGGCATAAACCCGTCCCAGATGTGATGGTCTCCACGGGCTACGAGGAGGAAGATCTTCCTCCTCCATCCCAGGCTGTTCCTGGAATGGTCACAAGGAGCCAGGTAAGTGCTTTGATGTCTCTAGACTCAACACCTCGGGCTCCGCCCCATTGCGAGGCCCCACCCGCTGGTAGTTCCTTTGGTCCCTCTCGCACGGAGCTTGGGGTGTGGCTTGCGCTCCCCAACCCGCCATGCTGGTTGATCATGACCGTTCGACTCGGCTATACGATTCAGTTCGCCAGGCACCTGCCCAGATTCAACTGTGTCCACTTCACTGCGGTGAGAGGCAAGAACGCTGCTTCCTTGCCACAGAAATCGCATCTCTTCTATGGAACGCAATAGAACCTGTCCCTCCAGCCGAGATGAGGAAGGGGTTTTACAGTTCCTACTTCATCGTACCCAAAAAAAGGCAGCGGGATGTGTCCAATCTCCCGTTCAAGATGCTCAAGCATTTTAGCAAGTGTCCGGCATCCGGATTGGTTCACTGCGGTAGACCTGAAGGACAAGTACTTCCATGTCTCGATTCTTCCTCGACACAGACACTTTCTCCGTTTTGCCTCCGAGGGTCAGGCATACCAGTACAAAGTCCTCCCTTTCGGCCTGTCCTTGTCTCCTCGTGCCTTCACAAAAGTCCCCACCCTTGCACCGCTAAGGGAAGTTGGTTTCAGCATCCTCAACTATCTCGACGACTGGCTAATCCTAGCTCACTCATGGGACATGTTGTGTGCGCACAGGGACCTGGTGCTCAGGCAACTCAGCCATTTGGGGCTTCAGGTCAACTGAGAAAAGAGCAAGCTCGCCCCGGATCAGAACATCTCTTTTCTCGGTATGGAGTTAGACTCGGTCTCGATGACAGCACACCTCACCAACGAGCGCACGCAGTCAGTGCTTCCCAAGGCAAAGACCCCCAATAGGATCAGTGCTTTCCTTCCTGCAAGAGAAGTTGGAGGGACGGCTGTCCCCTCCACATTGAAAGTGTATGTGGCCGCTATATCGGAGCATCATGATGCAGTGGACGGTAAGTATTTAGGGAAGCACGATTTGATCATCAGGTTCCTGAGAGGCACGAGGAGGTTAAACCCCACCAGGCCGCACCTCGTTCCCTCATGGGACCTCTCTGTGGTCCTTTGGGGCCTTCAGGGAGCTCCCTTCGAGCCCCTTGAGTCAGCTCAGCTAAATGCACTCTCTTTAAAGACCACACTCCTGACATCGCTCACCTCCAGCAAGAGGGTAAGTGACCTGCAGGCATTCTCTGTCAGCGAACTGTACCTGGAGTTTGGTCAGGGTTACTCTCACGTCATCCTGAGACCCCACCCGGGCAGCGTGCCCAAGGTCCGGCAGTCCGAGGGAGTTGTACCCGGAACCGTCATGTCCTGCCAGAGATAGGAGGCAGGGGCGAGGGCCTACCCCCCTGCGGGACAGGGCTCAACTGGTGGTGGTGGGGAGGTGGAGGTTGCAGTGTTAGCACACTGAAACAGCAATGTGATAGATTGTGAGCGGACTTATAAAGCATTGGCTTACGTGCGATTGGCTAGGAGTTACCCAGATAATGATGTGATGATGTACACCTGCTGGTCTTCCCGCTAGAACTACGCTCCACTTCCATTTCCCAAGACCCCTTTCAGGGATCAGGTGGTGAACCTGCAAGCGCTGACCCAGGAGGAGGCAGACCTAGCCTTGGCGTTGCTGTGTCCGGTGCGTGCTCTTCGCATCTACTTGGATCAAAAGGACCATCCAAGCTATTATCAGTATCAGGTCCAAAGCAAGTGTCTGTCGTGGTATGGTCGTGTGTCAGTTCCCATGGTATGGGTAACTTGCACATCTGTGAGGGCCCCAATAATGTAGAAAGATATGTACACATTTTCAAGCAACATTTATTGCCACCCATACACTGCCTTTTCAAGGGATGACTCTAAATTTTCAAGCAGGATACCGCTAAATCACATACTGCCCAGGTTGTTGCTTGTGGAGTGGTGGTGGCGTAGTGGGCTAAAGCACATAACTGTTAATCAGAAGGTCGCTGGTTCGATCCCCACGGCCACCACCATTGTGTCCTTGAGCAAGGCACTTAACTCCAGGTTGCTCTGGGGGGATTGTCCCTGTAATAAGTGCACTGTAAGTCGCTTTGGATAAAAGCGTCTGCCAAATGCATAAATGTAAATGTAAATTACAAGTGCATCGCTGTGTAAGCAGAGTGTGGGTGCTAGATTGGACTGTCTGCAGTCTTGACCTGACTCCAGTGGTTAAATCCATATCTTCTGAAGTGCATATGAAAGGTGTGGGTGAGAACTTAAATCTACACTTTCACTTCCACATTCTGGTTTGTAAGTGACTTTCACATTCAGCCCCCTACTGGTTGGGGCTGGTCAAAGGTGGAGACTGATAGTTAAAAAAAAAAAGGACTTATATATGTTTCTCACCCACACCTATCATATCGCTTCAGAAGATATGGATTAAATCACTGGAGTGATATGGGTTATTTTATGCTGACTTTAAATCCTTTTTGGACCTTCTGAGTTCAAGTTACCATTCACTTGCTTTGAATGGACCTACAGAGCTGAACAATAATTCAAAAAATCTTCATTTGAGTTCTGCAGAAGAAAGAAAGTCATACACATCTGGGATGACAAGAAGGTAAAAGTAAATGATTGAATGATAAGCAAATTTTCTGTTTTGTTTGAACTATCCCTTTAATAAGTGTTATTAGAAGCAATGGTGATGGTACAGACTGTGGTTAAACACAACTGTCTCAACTTTTTTGGAGCGTGTGGCAATCATCTGATTTGAAATGAGTGTATATTTAAAACAAAATAGTTCACAAGGTAAAACTTCAAATAATGTGTAGTGCTTTCAATTTAGCACAGGATGAATATAACTTACAAATTTTTTTGTTTTTATTAGCATTTTCCATACAGTATGTCCCAATTTTTTTCAGATTTGGAGTTGTAGTTTTTCATGGCCATACACTCTCTAGCCCTTAGGATTAAAGGGATAGTTCACCCAAAAATAAAAATTATGTCTTAACTTTTTCATCCTCATGTTGTTCCAAACCCCTATGAATTTCTTTCCTTTATGGAACACAGAACGAGATGTTAGGAAATATGTAAGCTTCGGCCCACGTCTACACTAATCAATTTAAGTTTGGCCTCAGTCACCATTTACTTTCATTGTATGTGAAAAAAAGTTCCAATGAAAGGAAATGGTTAACATTCAAATTACATTTACGTTCAATCACCTAGGCGGTAAATGACATGTGACTGCTCACTCTGGAGCCATGGGGAAATGATGTAATGAAAAATTTGTAAAATGTAATGAAAAATTAAAAAATATATATTTTGCAAAATATCTGCTGAAACAATTAAGTATTTGTGATTTATGCATTGCTTGCAAAACAGTTCTGTCAGAATGCATGTCTACTTTTGAATGGCTGTCAATGGAGACAGATGCTTTTTGGCCCACTAATGGTGTAGTTACGGCATCTACCAGCAGGGGCTAACTGGACCACGCTAATCAGCCAAACTTGTTTAGAAATAATATAAATTCTCCTTTCTTTCAGTAATCTTACCATGAGTTGGCAGGTTCTGAACACCCAGCAGACATTGTTGATGTGTAAATTTCAAGTCAGATCAAGGACTTCAGAGCAAGCCATTTCTTCAGCTTAGTTTCAAATTCTGAATCTTTGAATCTTTTTTTTATTTCAAAAGATCAAGGAAAAATGTATTTCTCATTAAACGGCAGCTCTAAAACAAAAATTATGTTCAGTGGCAATTTCCAAATCCGAGCACTGAAAATAAGCCTTTTCGCCCAAAGCAAGCAATGTAAATGGAATCACTGTTTCAAAAAGTTTATTTTTTAGCAATATCAATACAAACTCTGTGAGGTTATTGATGTAGGTCATAGCCTATATTGTCTGTAACAATCTCAATAGGCTGAGGCTAAATTACTTAGAGGAGACAGTCCTATCCCCGAACAAATAAAACATAGCTTTATATTAAACCTCAGGGAGCAATATTCTAAAAATAACAATATATCAAAATATCCTCAGAGACATGCGCCTGAAGATAATGACTGCTTCTGTTTAGAACATAAAATTGTACATGCTGTGTGGTCACAGTGGATGATTTAATTTGATGCAGAGCACATTTCCACTTTCATTTCAAACATCTGAATTCTAATCAGATTTTACTGACATCTGTAAAATAACTCTGGTTTGTAGAGGATGAATGATGGGCAGCATCACATGGAGGAACCTAAAAAATGTCTGTTGACTAATGTTGTGCATTGTTGGGAATGTTGGGATAACGACATCTGATAAATATTGTTCAATAAGTAACATATCATTCTAGAAGTTATAACAGAAATCTATTACCATTATCATTAGTGGTGTTTGCTAAGGCAAGAATCACTGTTAGTACTGTTCATTTGAAATATTAATTAAGCAATAATGTATGAGGTGCCATGCTATACTGTGAATAAAATCATGGCTAAAGGACATTGTTAAGAAAGATGTGCAGCAGAGTTGCTTTATTTACAATATAGCACAACCTCAAGTGCCTTATTTATTTTCTTCTTGGATTTCTTGCTTTGTTGGATTTTTATTTAGCATTAATTAAACTTAAACAGCATATCGGCGTGCATGTAAACAGGCTCATTGGCAGCAGATGTCCACATGACTTATGTCGGGCATCAACTCTCCACTCAGTGTCAGCATCAAGTGCTGATTTGCTATTGAAATGATAAGCATAGCAGAAAGTGAACAGAGAAGCAATTGTACGAGTTTGTCAGTCAAGAATGCGGGAGGCATGCACAGATAACAAGAAGAATGCACAAGTCAGTGTATTGTAGGTATCAATTATCTAAACCAAGTCTATCTAGTAAGTTATCTAGAAATCAATATCAAGAAATGATCAAGTTTATCTAAAAAGTACTCATCGCTATATCAAACCTTTTTAATGTGCAAATGATAAACCCCCTGCAGATAGAATCTAGACATCAGAAAGTTTTCAGGAAATGAACTTGTGTTACAGACATGAAAAAATGGACATGGAAAAAGCAAAACAATAAAAAATAAATGGTGTGAAACCTGCAGACTTTGACCTCTGAGACACCCGTATGGGATATGGGAATCCATTAAGGCTGCACAATTGATTGAAATAAGAAATAAATTACACTATTACTAAATCGCAAAAGGCTGCGTTTTAAAATCAGATAGTCTGCATTCACCACTTTAGTCAGTGTTGCATGACTGAGCGGCACCCTTTAACTGTAATTAGAATTTAAATCGAAAAGTTTGTCAAAATTATTGTTTCACAAATGTTGGCTATAGATGCAATACTTTTGAAACACTCATTGATTAATAATAATTAATAGTGTAAAAATGTAGCGGGGTGGGGGGGTGGGGGGTGGGAACAACCACAACAACAAAACTACCCAGCTCTAATTCCTTGTTGTTTTGTATTCTAAAACATATAATTAGTGAGGTAGAAATGTGTGAATATCATTTGGGTGTAAAGTTGGACCTGTCATTGGAAAGAATTACTTTGCATTCAACGCCATTCAATCCAGCCTATAATCCAACCCACGTTGAGGTGGCACTAAACTGCAGTGGAAATGCAAGCTCAGAAAAGTAAAGCGAGTAGAGTCGAACCGTCACGTGCAGTGGAATAGTGCCATAAGAAATAGTATACTTATTTTAGAGGATCTAAATGTCACAGATTTACCATTTTGCTGAATTATATAAGAACACACTGCGTGGTTTGCTGTGTTGAGGGGTCCAAATTATTTTTGCATGCACAAAGCCTAGTGTGATAGTGGCTTAACTCATCCTGTGCTGTTTTTGCTACACATACAGTATGAATGATACCTAAAACCATGCAGCTTGCTGAGCAGAGATGCACGATAACTTTTCTTAGTAAATAGCCTTGTGATGTTTTAGGGTAACTGCCTGGTAGATGACAAGAAAGGAAAGAAATCCAATAGCCATATCCTTGACTTGGGCCAGTAGGCAGCCACCTAACAGCCAACCTGAACACTCTAGCAACATGCTGAAAATGACTCAGAACATCTTAGCAACTGCATAGTAACACAATAGTATTGTGACTGTGAGTATTCCACAGGCAAGAACCACTCACATTATATTTAGAAATGTACATATCTAGTTATTTTTGCTATAGTTGTCATCTTAAAGTTGGAACGGTTATATGTTTCAACATGAAATTAATTGCTAAGAAATTCTTAAAAATTGTAATCACCAATAATCATTAAGAGTTTGATGTACTATGTAGACATACTCATAAATTGAGAACACAAAGCTGCTGTGGAGGTGGGGGTGTGATCAAACACCGATCTGTGGACAGTGAGGTCCGGGAAAGCTGAGTGATTAAGGATTTACACCTGGGCTAACAGCTTTTTGTGCTTCCAGTGAGTTGCAGCGGAAATAAAAGGGGAGGAGCCCCTTTATATATAACCACCTTTCCAAATCATGGTTTATGAAGGTGTTTTTGTATTATTTTAAATATTTTGTATTATTTTACAGGCTGCAGAGTTGCGTTCACAAATAACTGCTCTGTGGAAATAAAGCAAATTAAACTCAGAAAAAACAATTCCGAAGATAGGAACAAAAGTGAGAACCTTTTAAGAGTGTTCCAAGAGACTGCACGCCTCCTATACATGCACATAGACAGCTTTTCTGTCATCTGTTATAATATAATAAAGTGTTTCTTCAAGCTTGTCTGTGTGTCTATGGGCAAATCTAAGATCATTACCTCGTCTCTTGTATGCTGCGATCAGCTAATGTTACTTAATCCACACCACGCTATCGTTCAGGTAGAACTGTTCTTTCGACCACTAAAGATAACTTCACCTTCACCATTACCTTCCAGATTTATCTCATACACTCAGTAATTCAAAAAGTCTTGAAGAACTTAAAGTAATAACGGAACATATAAATGCAGTCTTCTCTAGCACTCTTGATAGTGTCACCCCCCTTTAATGAATGAAAATCAAAGAAAAAAGCTCCACACTATGGTACAATGATCACACTCATGCTCTCAAGAGAGCAGCTTGGAAAATGGAGCGCAAGTGAAAGAATACAAAATTAGAGGCATTTCGTGGTGTATGGAAGGTGTGGCAGCGGGTGCGTGGTCAAACGCTCGTCCGGGAGAGAAAGCGGTAAGGGCGCTTGCACCTGAGCTAAATTGTGTCTAACGCCTGTCTCTAATTTCAGTGAGCATGGGGAGAGCGGCATAAAAGCAGCCACAGAACCTCCAGTGGGGAGAGAGAGTCAGGGACAAAGAAAGCCTGTACTGGAAGTGATTATTGACTGTGAGCTATTTATTGACAGTGAAGTTGAAAATCTACTGTGATTGTGAAGCTGTAAAGACTAAAATTTTATTAATTAAAAAGCCTTACTGCTGAAGCGGAAGCCCTGTTTCCTGTGTCGTTCTTCCCTCTGTGGAGAGGTGTGTTACAGAAGGATAGTGTCTGTAGCTACAGAGAAGAATTAACAGCTGCCAGGTCAGCATACTTTAGCAAACTGATAGAAAATAACTGCAACAATCCTAGGTGTTTATTCAGTAATGTGGTTAAATTGGTTAGGAATAAAGCATCGACTGAACCAGATTTTCCATCGCAGCACAATAATAAGGACTTCATGAATTTCTATACTGATCAAATTTAAATCATAAGAAAAGAAATTATGGAATTATGTAATCATCTATCACGGTACCTCAGAAAACAGTGTCTCATCATTTTCTTCACAAGCAACTTCGATCCTTCGCTGTCATAGTTCATGAAGAGCTAACAAAACTTATCGAAACATCAAAAGACACAACATGTATGTTAGATCCAATACCAACTAAGCTCTTAAAAGAGATATTCCCTATAATCTCACAACCTCTTTTTAGTATTATTAACTCCTTGCTATCCTTGGACATATACCAAGAAACGTAAAAATGGCAGTTATCAAACCGCTTATTAAGAAGCCACAGATTGAGCTGTTATGGCGATGATACCCAACTTTATATTTCTTTGAAACCCGATGAAATTTCATAATTCTCCAAACTAGCACTCCTCGAATAAAGAGTGTATCAATGAAATCACAGATAGGATGTCCAGAAATTTTCTTCTACTCAATTCCGACAAAACAGAGGTACTAATTATTGGACCAAAAACCTCTAAAAATAAGCCGTTAAATATAATTTGACTTTTGATGGACGTACTGTTACATTGTCTTCCACAGCGAAGTACATGACAAATATAACAGAAGATGTTATATTTGATACCAATCTGTCCATTGAAAATCAAATTTCCAATGTTTGTTGAATAGCATTCTTCCACCTCAGAAATATGGCTGTTACGACACATGCGCTCTATGGCTGATGCCGAAAAGGAATTAATTTGTACATGACATCAAGATTAGATTATTGTAATGCATTACTGGGAGGATGTCCTGCAAGATCAATAAATAAACTTAAACTGGTTCAAAATGCAGCAGCCAGAGACCTGACTAGAACCAAGAAATCTGATCATATTAGCCCCTTTGTTACTTTGGCTACCTGTTAAATGTTGTAATAATTTTACAATTTTGTTAACTACGTACAAAGGTTTGACTGGTCTAGCTCCGCAGTACTTAAGTGACCTTCTACCATGCTATATTCCATCACGTTCATTACGAATGCAAAATTCTGGCCTGTTAATAGTTCCTAGAATATCAAAATCCATAAAAGGAGGTAGATCCATTTAATTTTTGGCTCCTAAACTATGAAATAGTCTCCCTAACACTATTCTGGATGCAGACACACTCACTCTGTTTGTATACACTAAAGACTCATTTATTTAGCCAGGCATACACCTAATTTATCCATCAACAATTAGGCTGCTTTAGTTAGTTATTCCGGAACAAGAAACAGTGATCATGATCTGTTACTCTGCAAAAAATGTTATGGCATCCACGTTAATATTATTCTATTTCAAATCAAATCAAATCAAATCAATCACATTATTGTCACACTACTGTGTACACAAGTGCAACAGTAGGTGAAAGACTTGTGTGCAGGTCCGAGCAACATAGCAGTCATGACAGTGACGAGACATATACCAATTACAATAAACAACATACTTACACAACACAATTTACATAACAAATGTACACATACTAATACAATGTACAGTACAAAATACACACAATATAGAATACACATACAATAAAAATAAAAAATATGGGTAGGCTGAGAGTATATAAAAATATATATACAGTCAGTCGTTGAATTGAGAATATATTTATATATAATTATATAATTGGAGAATATATTTGACAGTCCAGTGTGTGGTACAAGATGATGATTAATAAAGTGCAGTGCTGATTGTTGATCGTGAGAGATCAAGTGTTCAAAAGTCTGATTGCTTGGGGAAGAAACTGTCATGTAGTCGGCTGGTGTGGGTCCTGATGCTGTGATACCGCCTGCCTGATGGTAGCAGTGAGAACAGCCCATGACTCGGGTGGATGGAGTCACTGATGATCCTCCGAGCTTTTTTCACACACCGCCTGGTATATATGTCCTGGAGGGAGGGAGGGAAGCTCACCTCCGATGATGTTTCTGGCAGTTCGCACCACCCGTTGCAGGTCTTTGCGGTTGTGAGCGGTGCTATTGCCGTACCAGGTGGTGATGCAGGCAGTCAGGATGCTCTCTACAGTGCTGGTGTAGAACCGTGTGAGGATGTGTTGGTTCATTCCAAACTTCCTAAGCCTTCTCAGGAAGAAGAGGCGCTGGTGAGCCTTCTTCACAATGGCCTCAGTGTGGACGGACCATGTGAGTTCCTCAGTAATGTGGACACCGAGGAACTTGAAACTGTTGACTCTCTCCACCGGTGCTCCATTAATAGTGATGGGGCTGTGTTCTCCGTCTTTCTTCCTGAAGTCCAATACAAGCTCCTTGGTTTTACTGACATTGAGGGAGAGGTTGTGCTCCTGACACCAGCGTGTCAGAGTGTGCACCTCCTCTCTGTAGGCTCTTTCATCATTGTCAGTGATCAGACCTACCACCGTCGTATCGTCAGCAAACTTAATGATGGCATTGGAGCTATGTGTTGCCACACAGTCATGTGTGTACAGTGAATACAGGAGTGGGCTGAGAACACAGCACTGCGGGGCTCCAGTGTTAAGGGTCAGTGATGAGGAGATGTTGCTGCCCATTCTAACCACCTGACGTCTGCCTGACAGGAAGTCCAGGATCCAGCTGCACAGCGAGCTGTTTAAGCCCAGATTCCGGAGTTTCTCATCAAGCTTGGAGGGCACTATGGTGTTGAATGCTGAGCTGTAGTCAACAAACAGCATTCTCACATATGTGTTCCTTTTTTCCAGATGGGAGAGAGCAGTGTGTAGTGTAGATGCAATGGCATCATCAGTGGAGCGGTTGTTGCGGTAGGCAAACTGCAATGGGTCCAAAGAGGGGGGCAGAGCAGAGCAGATGTAATCTCTGATTAACCTCTCGAAGCATTTGCTGATGATGGGGGTCAGAGCAACAGGACGCCAGTCATTTAAGCAAGTGATTTTTGCTTGCTTAGGTACAGGCACAATGGTTGATGTTTTAAAGCATCTGGGGAATACAGACAGGGAGAGGGACAGGTTGAAAATGTCAGTAAAAATACCAGCCAGTTGGTTCACGCACGTTCTGATGACGAGGCCCGGAATGCCATCTGGACCCGAGGCTTTACGGATGTTCACCCGTCGGAAGGATCGGGTTACATCCGCAACTGAGACGGAGAGTGAACCAACCTCTGGGATTCATTTCCCAAGGTTACCAGGTCCAGCTCCGTTCCTGCTTGGTGTGGGACTCCACTGTTACATGTCTCTGAGTGATGATGAATAAATGCAGCTAGACATCACTTTAGTCTATTACGATGGACTTCAGGCGATGAACTGATGCAACTCCAACCATAAGACATGGAATACTTCATATGACACTGCCTGAACCTTGGACTTAGGATATACCTCACCGAAATGACCTGCTGGTTTAACTGCGATGCACCTCACTGATCTCTGCCTGCAACACCTTGGTCTAATAATGGACTACACTCTTAAAATGGAATACATAGACTATTAATGAATTACCAACATATGCCTTCATCAGCTAACTAACAAAGAGCAATGCATCTATGTGACCTTTTGCAGTTAATCCAGTATGAACTTCAAAGACATTAGTCATTAATCTTACAGTTCATACAAAATCTTTGGTTAAACACTGGCTCTTAACATTTTTTGTTAATACATGATTTTCTGTAAAGCTGCTTTGAAACAATGTGTGTTGTGAAAAGGGCTATACAAATAAAAATGACTTGACTCTATTCTCCCATGTGCCATTCATGACTCTGAGAGAAAGCAGAGGAAGTTCTAAATCAGGAGCCACAGGCACACAGGAAAACTGAAGGAAAATTAAACAAACAGCTTAATGAAACAAACAGCTTCAAGAATCGACAAGGCTGGCAGAAGGACAAAATTAACATTTGGAGAATATTGAACCACTGTTCTCACTATTTAGATCAGTGACACACACTAACACAAACAAACGCTATATTAACTTAAAGAAAATGCAATTCACCTGCTGAATGGTTTGAAACATAATATTATGCACATACTGTGAATGGAAGCGCTTCTACCTCTACCAGCTCAGTTTTGTGCATTGTAAGAAAATTTAAATAATGAATTAATTTAAGAATCTTGGCCACATTCAACCACCATTATATGTTGGATAAAACAAATAAATAATTTGTTTTATGAATCTATCAGCATTCAATCAATTATATGTAGTGACTTGCTACATGTAATTAATTTTGAAATTGCGTTCTTCTGCAAATTATATGTAGAGAATTTGCATAATGGTCAGATTGTGGCTTTAAGCTCATGCCTGTGTCATTTTCCAATCATTAATGCAAGGAATTTGCGATTGATTCAGGGATATTAAAAGAATCAGGGTTTACATCCGATCAAAGTCTTTGGCCAGTGATGAGTAGATAAGAACGTAAGATTGATTCTTACAGTAATACTACTTTCATGGCCATTGATAATATCACAAATACTGTAGATTGAAATACTGTTTATGAGCATGTAGTTTTAGGATCGACTAATTTCAAGGGAACGATATGATTTAATCAAATACACAGTCATCTTCTCTTTGAATACAAACAAGACTGTATTAACTAATCTACACATACAACTAAACTAACACATAGACAAAGAAACATAAACACGGTTTGGTAAGTGAGTTTTGACAGAAGATAAATGGAAAATTATCAGTAACAGAAAAATTTACTTTTTGGAGTTTATAGTCTTTGACTTAAAACCACCAATACTTAATTTAGTACACCATGATTTGAGACCGGGTTACTCAAATTATATTAAAGAAAGCACCAGATTTCAGTGAAAGTCTGTAAAGTCTGGTTTGTACTTGTGTAAGTTGCATGAGCTGCATTGCTTGGTGTGTGATGTTCTTTGAAGTCTTTCACTTGGTTCAGTTACAGGAAGACTTTGTTTGGTTTAATGGATGGGTGATGGAATGACCAGGAATTCCCCCAGAACCGATATCTAAGTATGTGTACAATATGAGTCGAAGAGAGCATTCGACCTAGGCACTGAGGTTTTGTTGAGTTGAATTTGGCAGAACCCCAAAGGTGTCTTGAGCTAATCAGACGTGTCTTTTGCTGGCTTTTTTCAAATTTTTTTATTTACGGTTTATTTAGTTTGTTTGTTTTAAACATGGATAATGTATTACTAATAAATGCATAACGGCTTAAAATTTTAAGGATTCCATGTTAAATGTTTCAATTAATTTGCTATTATCAAATTGTGTTCAATCAAACACATACTATGTAGCTTTGATCAAATGAAAGTATAATTATTTATTTATAATTATTTTTGGTAAAAACAAAAAAGATGCACAACAGAGCTTTACACTATTTATGAAAACATTAAATTAAAACAATCTGATTACCTGAGGCTGCCAAGCCGGAATCACAACATGCTGATATTCAGTACTGTTATTCAGCTTTTGTGATATTGCTTACAGATAATAATACTAATAATATAACCATTTAACATTATTTAATTGCTATTATGAGTATTATTGTGTAGCATATTTAGGGGTTTCAATGAAAGTTTGCTAACTGATTAGTTTAGCAGTGTAGTGTTATGCTATGTTATGCAGGTTGCGCATGCATGGTAAATATCCCCGGAAGGGTCTCTTTAGGACTTCACATGAACTTTTGTCACCATAGCAACCAACACCAGTGATTGGTGATGTAGGTCAACACTAATGACCAGTTTCACAGGAAAACAGGAAAAGTGAAAATAAAATGAAACCGGAACAAAATAGGGGAAATGCAGCTATGAAAAGAGTCATTTTGACCATCTGAGAGAACCATCAAGCTCTTAATTTAAAAGCACCTTTTGTTACAAAGGGGTTTAAATCTTATATTAAACTATGTTCAGTTAGTTACTGGGATGATACTTGCAATGTCTTGGCTGTTGAGAGAGTGCCCGGATGCAGTCGCAAGAGAAAGGCTTGATGGTTCCTTGAGTCGATGGTGTTGCAGTTGCAACCAATTTCTTCACGTTGAATGAAGAAATATTGATAAACTGTGGTGTTCATTGACTCTATGGTAGAAGAAGGTACACATGGCTTGATGTGTTGAGGCCTGCCGGCCTCAGGGTCCCGGTCCCACACGAACAATAGTAGAGAGTCAGGGGAAAAAGAGAGAGTAAGATGTCAGACGTGTCTTTTAAATTTTGCTGGAGGTCCCTCCTCTCGAGTCTGGCTTGACCAATGAGAAAGGTGCAATTTCCAAGTGGGAAATGTTCCTTTGTTTGGAAACTGACTCATTTGCATGATTGGGGTTAGTTTAAGCCCCTTTATGCTCTGATTAATATAGCAAGCATACAATACATGCTGTTAGAATTATATATATACTAGGGCTGCATAATTTGGGGAAAATGTCATATTGCGATTATTGAGGTTAATATTGTGATATGCGATTGCGATATAATAAACAAATCGTATCATGAGTCAACTTGCTTGGTTATCAAGGAAAATGCACAAATAGATTACTGATAATGCTGAAATGTGTATACAAACAAGCAACAAATGCATATTGTTTTCAAATTAAAATATTTTTACAAAATTAAATAATATCTTTGCATTACTGCAAACGTGTTAATTTCTCAATATTACACCTAAATAAAATAGAACAATAAATAAGAACATACACATTTTCACGAAAATAAGATTGTCCAAACAAACAGGGACATTTAAGCAGGATGTAACATGTACTTTGTAGAAAATCTTTTAAAAAAGAAACTTGATATAAAAGTGTGGTTCACTCAATCAAACCACTAAAACTGTTGTTGTTGTTGTGTGAGAACATATATATATTACACATACTCATTTAATTGTTGTTGTAATTTGAATGTTATTTTTCACATAAGATTGATCTTATGATGATTTCATCAATGATGCTACACGTTGCAGAAAGCGTTGGTGAGAGACGAGCATCTCCAAGTTTGAGTGCCTCAAACTTGTCTCGACTCCCGCTCAGATTGGGTCTCTTCCGCGACTGGTTGAAGCAGCTCTAACCGCACAGAGAATGACAAGTTTTGTGTTTGTGCTTATTTACCTGTCATGCTACCATATTATATTAACTTTAATTATTGATGAAATAAAGACATATCGCCAAGCCGTGATCTGTGTGTCTGTGTTGTTTTTTCTGGCCACCAGTTCAATGTCGGTCTGCTCGGCATTCATCTTCACCTGATTTCCACGCTGAACACCGGAAACTCACATGACATGACCACACTTGCCACTCCCTAAACTGAGACTGACTGGTCATCTTTATTACCGATGTAGAAAATGGGCAAACAGCTCTCAGAGAGAATGGGCTGTCAGGTCCACACATCACATGCACTTATTTATTTAATAAAATTGCAGCATTTGCCGTCATATAATCGCACAGGCTGACATCGCGATTGCGCTATGATTAATCGTGCAGCACTAATATATACCATTGTGCAGGATGTCACACAAGGATTCATTTCGTAGGAAACATGATCCTAAATGATTTTACATTAGCTGGTAGTCCTGTCATAAGTCATGCATGAAACAGTATACAGTACAAAAAACACTTTAAAATGGTATACGGTCTGCACTTATATAGCGCATTTTTTAACCCTGGAGGTTACCAAAGCGCTTTACATTGTGTTCCAATCACCCATTCAAACACACACTCATACACCAATGGCAGCAGAGCTGCCATGCAAGGCGCTAGCCTGCCATTGGGGGCAACTTGGGGTTCAGTGTCTTGCCCAAGGACACTTCAGCATGTGGAATCGTGTGGGCCGGGAATCGAACCGCCAACCGGGAATTTATTAGCAGCCGACCCACTCTACCACCTGAGCCACAAGACAATAATGGTACTATACACAATGTCCTGGGGATATACATGTGAAATTATAGACAGTTTGTCTATAATTTAATGAAGAAAAGTCTGTCATTCTGGGCTTTCGAGTCCGTTTCTTATGAGGGAAAGGAGTGAATCAATCTTTCTGCATTCTTTGCTATAGCATGCAGCTAACCTCCCCCACTTGGAATGTCATTGGGGGTCCACTCTTTGCTGGTCCAGTGGCAGCAAAGACAGTGTTAAGGCTTGATATTGATCAGTGGGGGAGCAGACATAACGGAGTCGGCTAGGGCCTACTTGGACCTTTGCTTGTTACAGTATTGAGACTGTTGGCTTATTCATTAAATAATGAATAATTGTGTGTCTGATTGGTCAAGATGCTACAATTGCTACTACTTTGAATATTACACGTTTATACAGTATTAATATTTTTCTGTTGCAATATCTTCAATTTTACACTTCCAGTTAAATAAAGCTCTCATTTCAGCTGGACTTTTATTTTGAAAGACCTTTTGAAAGTTCTTCCTGATTTTGAAGAGTTCGTTATATCAAGCTTCGTTTGACTCGCGAGCAGAAATCTCTGGTGAAAAAGGTCATTTGAGAGTTCACAGCCATTTATACACTGAACACACTGCTCTGCAGATGGATACTATTGGACACACTGCATGAAAATCTGTGTAGCTTAGCAGTAATAGTCTGTGTGTCAGACCGTAATTCATAAGGCAACACAAGTATGTGCTCTTAGCGTTGATGCAAGGCCCAGTATTGCAGGCAATAGCTTAAAATGTCTTCTACGATCAGTTTTCTATTTCAGCTATTCAACATGTTCTCTGTTCTAGTACCCTGATATTGACCCAGAACTGCCGAGTTCCTGACAAGCGGTATCTCCCATTAGATATTTTGTTTATCAGTTTAAATGTGTTTACCTACTCCTGTGTTACATTATTTAAACATTTGGCCCCACTCTGTGGACATTTCACCCATTTGAGAACTGAGGTTTGTTGAATGTGCACTAGGGAGGATCCCCTAATGGGGGCTGCCTTGTTAGAATCACATGACCAGCTGAAAACGAATTGCTTAATATCAGTAACTGCCCTGTTATTAGACACTTTCACTAATGAATTAAATTATTAATGAATAGCGAATTTCACAGTCTGCAACTCAGCAGTCTGCAATTCGGGTCCACCCATACTTGTATATTTCTGGCCTTATGGCTGTTATAAGTCAATGGAAAGTGAACACTATTGTTAAATAAATAATTACATATATTAATAATCATCACCAAGATAAATGTTCTATATTTTATATAATAAACAGTCCAGTAGTCTTACTGTAGCAAGCAACTTGTTTCATTAATATAAAATTTATCTGTAAACAGCTTAAAGTTAGACTAATGAACTATACTTGTGGAATAATTAATTATTCAGATTATTATTATAATTATTGTTATAGAACATAAATATTTATTAAACATTGGCGTATTTTATAATATAGTTGTTGCAGACACAAGGATGTGCATTATGGGGATTACGTCAGCATTGTACATGCCTTAACAATGATAAAATTACTGTAACATCAACATGATCACACAGAAAGTCGACATATTGTTACAGAACGTTTTTGTACCCTGCAATTGAAAACATTATGCCAAATTACTGACAAGACGCATCCAATCTCAGTCATTTTTGCCTCAATATATGTGTGTTTACCCTTTTCTTTGGCGCAACTCATACAGCATCATGTCAGCAGCCTCAGAGACACGAATTCTTGTAACATGTTGAAACCAGGAAGTAATCGCATTAATATAATCAATGACGAGTGCCATTTCGGATGTTGCATTATCCCTCTAAAATAAAATTTGTACTCCACTCACAGTTAGGTTTAGGCCATGCATTTTAAGTCTAGCCATGTACTTATTGCTATCATGTGCAATGGTTCAGTCCTGCCATTAATAAAACCGTTTCACAATGAATAAGACATAACTTCAAATGACACTTAATGCTCAAGCAAGCCTAATTTTAACTGAATCATGACTGTTTTGTGAAATGTCAAAAATCATAATTTTTCATATGAATCTACCAAGGAGGTCCATAATACTTGGACCTCCTTGGTAGATAAAAATCTATCTAATAATATTTGCAATTTAAATGTTGTTGCAATACATTTAGTTCATCAGGGTAAACTGTTATGCTGCGTTCCATTCAAGTTGGATGTGCGATATTCCTACTTGATATCTCCGACCATAAATGCATTCCATTCCCCGATATTCGGAACTGCAAATCTCCCTCTCATTAGAGATGTCTCCTAGCAACACAACTGATAAACAATGCTGCAGCGCTAGCATTTGTGCTTCAGGTGTACGATTATCAAAAGAGATTATAATGTTATATACCACAGTTATTTCCGGTCCTCGAATCTGATTGGACGAGAGTGTGTGTATCACTCCGCTTGTGTTCATGCTGTTCTAAACTAAAGTATAAGCATAGTGCATGTGTTAGGAGTTACTGTCTTTATTTTTTAAATTACATATGTTAGCCAGCAGGTGGTGGCAAAAGATAATTTTTGTGTGTAATATGAGCCAGTTGGTGATGTAAAGTGAATCCGTTAGTCATTGTTTACATAGAACAGTTCTCTGTGAGTTTCTACATTGGATACATACTGTTTAAAATGGCGGAGGACGTTACTGTTTCTATAGTGAATGACATTTGCGCACCGGCTACCCCGAAATAGAGAGAAATACCCCTCTTGGACGTCTATATTCCACTAAGAAAGCTGACCTTCAGAAAGCTGTCAGCATCTCTGATTTGGTGTGGCAACAGGTGATCGCACACACTCCATCTCTCTCTCTCTCTCTCTCTCTCTCTCTCTCTCTCTCTCTCTTCTCTCTCACACACACAAACATCCATCCGTCTATCCTTGTTTATCCAATGACTTGTTAGAAACAGCACAAGCCATGATACTATTTCTGAAGTGAACATTTTGAATTACTAACTGAGGCTTGGACGCATCATTTGTTTTGAACCAGTAACGGCAGATTCTGATCGGTCACATAATAAAGTAGTTCCATGCACAATTTTTTTTTAATGACCGTACTCAGTTTTTCATATTTTTTAAAAATGTACTTGTTCATTGAACTGTTGTATTTAAGTAATATCACACTCGCAATCGTACTATATGGCCCTACATCAGCACTGCTGTAATTACCTATGGCACTCGGCCTGCGGCCGAATCACAGCAGTGCTGATGTAGGGCCATATCGCACTCTTTCTGATGTGATATTGCTTAATTATACACCTGTTTCTGCAGGCATTTGTTAAACAAGCTTTAATATCATGTAATGTGGAAACAAACTCACTTATCGATATTGCTTAATAAATATACAATTTTTTGGAGACATCATGCCTGCATCTCTGCGAAATCGGAAATTGAGAATTTCTGCACGAGCCTACAAGTTGTAATTCAAGATTCATTCCATTGCACTTTTCCTAGTAGGAAGTTGATCAAAAACTTGATCCGACACTGAATACTCAAGCAGCCTAATTTACACTTAGAAAACTCTTGATATTGCTATAACAATGCAAAAAGCACTTACCAATTTACTTGAAGTGAAAATCCATCCTCCTTTTCTGTTTAATAAATTAAGCATTCACACGTTAATGCAGAACATCTCGTGTTTTTAAATCCATAAGGATCTCTTTCTCAATGGTGATGATAGCAGTGATGACAGACGACACATCAGACATCTTGATCTTACGCTTTACGCTCTTGAATTACGTACATCACTTAAAGTGTGATTGTCAAGGCCAGCTAGAATGTCTCGAACGGGACATATCCTAAAGACCACACCCACCAAGAACAAATCAGTCAATCTGATTGGCTGATGAATCTGACAATCTGACTTTAGTTGCCCATTAATTTGCACTGTTGAGGGATTCTGAAGAAATTCTGAAAGCCTGATGGGGTGGAGCTCAGTAAGTCTGAACGCTCTTGAATTACGTACATCACTTAAAGCGTGATTGTCAAGGCCAGCTAGCACTGTAAGTCGCTTTGGATAAAAGCATCTGCCAAATGCATAAATGTAAATGCATAAATGTAAGTTTCAACTTCAGACATTGGGGGGTTTGAAGAGTTTGAATTTTGGTAAGCATAGAATGATTTCTCTAGAATATCTCACTAGCTTGTGGTGACACTTTATGTTAACCAGAGACACCATTCAGAGACTTTGAATATTAAAGAGCTGAGGGGTCACTCAACAGAAATTTCAGATCTGTCACAAATACTGTGCCACATTTTGCTCTTGGTCTAGATTTGTTCCCCACTTGCTGATGCCCCCAGTGTCCTCTACATTCAGGAACAGTTTATGTGTGTTATTCTCCAGAGGCCTGGTGGGAGGAGATGGGTCGTGCTAGTTTTAAATGAGTGTTGTGAATGCATTATTAAAGAGCAGCAAGCCCAGATATGAGTGCACAGCATGCAGGCATGCTGCCAAACCTGCCTACACAGAGATACAGCAGCACTGCTGAAATCAATCTGGACCCGGGCAACCACACAACATGATGTTACATCAATGACAAATTGGTGCTACTCACCAATAATACAATTCCATGGGAGTAATACATACTATAATTACAACTGAATAACTGTAATTCCAGGTTATTCAATCAGAACATTCTATATCAGGGATATGAAATAACATAACCCTGGGTTATCTTCATTCTAAACCCTGCTTTTAACCCAGGGTAAAGCCACATTTCACACTTGTAATTTTGAAAGGGGGTTTTACCTAGGACTATGAAACCAGAGCAGGGTTAGCACTGCATTTGCAGGGTTAACCCAGTGTTGTGGTGCCAAAGGTATACAGTATAAAAAGATGCAGTGTTAGAATGTTTCAGAAAGTTGTTTTGCAACAAACAACCAATAATATAAAGCCTCAGTACTTAACTCATTATATATTCATGCGCTTTGTACAGTCGCTGAAACATTCATGCGCCGTTTACGTACTTGGTTTGAGGGAAACTGGTAAAGTGTCGAACAGTGGTGGCAAATGCGATAACTGTCGTGATGAAAAGACAGTATTCAGTTTTTTTGGCATATTTCAGAAGATGAAAGACAAACAGAGCTGATTTGCTTGGGAGTCATTTACACAGAAGAGAAGAGGTTTCTGTGGTAGTGACAAAGAGATGTTTAGGAAAATACTATTGTAGTTTTCAGTGCTATTTATTGTTTTGGGAGATAAAATAAAATCAAAGGATCCTTTTACACCATTGTACCCTGTGGAGCGGAGGGGGGGCGGGGCCGGGTCGGAATATCGCGCGCCCGGTCCCCAATCGGCCTGATGAGGCGCACGAGGGATAAAGGCGGCCGGTGACGATGGTTAGAGAGAGAGAGAATTACGGGCATCTCCGTCATATGTGTGTGTGTTTATGTTTGTGCTATTGGTTTGAGTTTAATTAAATTATAATTTATGTTGACAAGCCGGTTCTCACCTCCTCCTTGCCCATCATTAACAGTGTTACATTGGTGCCGAAAGCCCGGGAAGGAGGAGGGATGCCCGTTGCAGAGTCCTCGACACTGCCGTCCACCCAGGGGAGTGCCGCTGCCATCTGCCGGGTGATGGAGTAGCCCGACCGCTGTCCGCGTGGCAAGTGGGGACTGGATACCCCGACCGACTGGAGCGAGGGAGCCGCTGCCGGGGGCGGAGGAGTGCCCTACCGTCCCCAGAGACGCGGAGGGGTCAAGGGAGACCGCCGTCCGGCGAGGGGAGGAGTGAAGAAACTCCCCGAACGCCCGGAGCAGTAGGGCCGCTGCCAGGGGCGGAGGAGTGTCCCCATTTGCTGCCAGAAAAGCAGAGGGGCGTTCTGCCTGCTGGAGGTCGAAGGTTTGACTCCGGTTTGCCCGGGGTTGGAGCGGCTGTCGTCTGCCTGAGTGTGGAGGAGTGTTCGAGGACCACGCGACGGTACATCAGAGAACCGGTAAGTGAGCTTTTCTCTCTCTCCTCTCTCTCTCTCTGTTGCACCGTGTTGGCATTTTCCCTCGCCTATTTTTTGTTGTTGTTTTCCCCTCCTGTCTCCTCCCAGGTCGAGTAAGGCAGGGATGACCTGACGGGGCGCAAAGCACGCCCCTCCCCAGGGAAAGGGGGGTGTAGGTCATGCCGGTGGCACCCCGGCCTGAGGTAACGCCGGGAGGAGTGTGGAGCGGAGGGGGGTGGGGCCGGGTTGGAATATCACGCGCCCGGTTCCCAATCAGCCTGATGAGGTGCGCGAGGGATAAAGGCGGCCGGTGATGATGGTTCGAGAGAGAGAGAATTACGGGCATGTCATTCATGTGTGTGTGTGTTTATGTTTGTGCTTTTGGTTTGAGTTTAATTAAATTATAATTTATGTTGACAAGCCGGTTCTCGCCTCCTCCTTGCCCATCATTAACAGTGTTACATACCCTAATATAACAGAAACCATGATTTTACCATAGTAATATTGTTGTAACTAACCAGAACTGCTGAGACCATGCTTTTAAACAGAAACCATCTCCATTGAGAGGTTGCATGCGAGCAGATTTTTTCCAATCAGAGTTATCGACACAGCAAATATGCAAATTAGAATGTTAACCCAGGGTTTATGGATGTACAGTGTGAAACATCGGAACATGAATACACAGGATTAATTATCAACCCAGGCCAGTGTAATGTATGAACATTGTGAAACATGAAACATGATAACCTAGTATGTATGTAATGTATGAACAATGTTCATACATTACACTGGCCTGGGTTGATAATTTACAAATGCATAAATGTAAATTATCAACCCAGGCAAGTGTAATGTATGAACATGAAACATGAAACAGGATAACCTAGGATTCTGTTTAGAATAGAATAGCCCAGAGTTAATGATTTCAAGTGTAAAAAGTCCTAATGGAACAAGTCTGACAATGTTGTATGTCAAATTTGAGGATGATAACTGTAAAACTCTTTGTTTTATGAAACATGTTCCAAGACCATGTCATATGATACTGGCAAATGCATAGCACAAAAATAATTTACTCACCCCCATGATATCCCAATACATATTTATCTTTTTTAGACCAAAAGAGATCGTGTCACTTTAGAAGACATTAATTTAACCGCTGGAGTCGTATGGATGATGTTTAGGCTGACTGTCTTTTGATTTTTGGACCTTCAAAAGAGAAATCTCCATACGCTTGCATTTTAAGGACCAACAGAGCAAAGACATTTTTCTATTTCTCTTCATATGTGTTCTGGTTAAAAAAGAAAGTCATACACACCTATATCATGAAGATGAGTAAATAATGAGAGAATAAAATTTTTTGGATGAAATATCCCTTTAATGCAATGAACATTGCAAATGACACATTATCTGCTGCATATATCTTCCAATTATAATCAATTTGTTGAAACAGCTGCTTTTACTGATTTTACATGGATTTCATTAATATAATGAGGCAGAAAGCAGATTATTTATAGAATATCCAGCATGCAGCAGATGACAGGTGTGCAGCAGCTCCAGAACTGTCAATAATCATAAAAATACCAAAAAAGGCTTAAAAAAATTAAGTCTATTAGTCTATTCATTTCAAATTTGTAAATCAAAACGTCAATTTAGGGGCACGTGAGCACCCCCTGGCATCCTGGGTGAATGGAAATCACACCATAGAGTATTAGAGCACTTTAGCACATTAGATTGCAACATTTAGTTAGAAATGGACAAACAAATATGGGTCTGTTCAAAAATGAGTGAGCTGCCTCAGTGTCTCCTGCCTACATGTCTTTTATGGCAGCATGCTTGCTGAAATGATGCGTCATAAGAGAGCGATTTCAGACGCTCTGCGTAGGTGGCAGCTCCACGAATCATTCAGATAGAGCTTTTCAAGTGCAGTGCACAGAAGATTTGACACGCAACTGGTATCAATACAAATGATGCGAGAGAAACGACGCAATCCTATAATGAGCATAAATACGTACAGCACACATAGTCCGTTTTTTAACATATTAAACTGTTATACATTGGTACTTTTCAATATTGAATGGATTTTAAGTATATTTATTATTTAAATTCTCTCACTTCGTCTGCCATCTTGGTTTTATTTTTCCGCAGAGCTCATCATGGTGCATTCTGAGATGGCCTACACAGGGAAGGTTACATACGATGCTACCTTAGAATTTGGAGATATTTCAAGAAGTAGCATAATTAAGAGACCTACTTTTTGGAACAGCCTTCGTGTCGGGAGCTGCCTATGATGTCTTAAAATGCTGATGTTTTGGAACAGACACAATAATTTTGATGAAGAGGTACACCACGGGCCACCTAATAATCATTTCCTATGAAATTCTTTTCTGCTGATGTATTCAAGATTACAGGGAAAATGTACATGAACCAATAATATCAAAGCCTACTTTTTACTATCCAATCAAATTTGATGGATAAAATCAAGTCTTGCCTTTGATTATTTCTTACTGAATATTTCCTTGGAAATGGTTGATTAAATTAGGTGTTTAAAACTCAGTACTCTAAATGCTTGGCTTGACATTGGGGACAGTGATTCTTTGTTTAAAGAAATTTTTTGGAAATTTTGCAGTTCGTAGTGACAAAGAGATGTTTAGGAAAATACTATTGTAGTTTTTAATGCTATTTAGTGTTTTGGGAGATAAAATTAAATCAAAGGAGCCTTTTACACCATAGTACCCTAATATAACAGAAACCATGATTTTACCATAGTAATATTGTTATAACTAACCAGAACTGCTGAGACCATGCTTTTAAACAGAAGCCATGGGTTAACTGTAGTAATAATGTAGACTAAAGAATCCTGTGATTGCTATGGTTTTACTATAAATAACATGGTTAAACTATGGTTAATGTAGTCAAACAATGGTTAATTTGGGTTAAACATGGTCTTACCATAGTTGATTACCAAGTATGATTTATTTTTTTTTTTAGCAAAAATCATAGTGAGCACAAAAACATTACCATCGTTTTTAATTTACCTGTATTATCATTATGGTTTTACTACAAATAGCATGTTTGAAGTTTGAAGTATAGATACCGTAGTAAAACCATTTAGAAATGTTGTGATTACTGTGGTTTATTACAAATAAAGTGGGATGCAAAACTAGAGACCTGTTTGAAATAGTGATTATTTTTGCAATTTCTTTTGGTGCTCAGCACTTTTAAGAGGTTTACAACAACGTTTATTACAGTGAGAAGTTTCATGTTGCAATTATACAAAGATAGTCATGCATTTGAGAAGCAACATTGTCTTAACAAATGTCAAACCCAGATGGCAAAGCTTTGAGTTTTGTCAATGCACTGGACTTTTTTGTGGTAACAATCTCTGGGCTCTGAAATTTCCTAATATAAAAAGAGAAATGAAGTTGTAAAGTCGCTCAGCTGTAAGACTAATAGATGGGCAGCACTGGGGTCAGATGCATGCTTTATGACAGCACCCGATATGACCAAGATGAATCTGCCTCCCGTTTCCAACCACTAATGATAACATCAAGCCCTGTACAAAGAGACAGGCATGATTTACTGAAGAAACACCAGAGTAATGCTTCTCATTTTGCCTGGAACTTCTCGACCGTTTGCGAGGGGAGGAAACAGGCTTTGCCACTAATTAGTTTTCTTCCTTTTCTCTCAGTCTTAGTTCCAGTTCATTTCCTCTCTCCTGCCTCACAGTAGAATGGTAATCTTCAGCCTCAGTCATTAATTCATTTCAGGAGTATAGACAAACAGCAGACGCCACAGAAACACTTCCCAAATGAAGATGTCAATCTTTGCGCAGTGATAAATGGATGTTTACATCTAATGATGAATCACAAAAACCCACAACCATTAAAATTCATATGTTGATTGTTCTCTTGTTTGAAAGCTTAATGGTTCCAGTTTTCAAACATGCCTTACTTGTTAAGCTGAATAAGTTTTGGGTTAACTTGGCATAAACCTGGCATTTATACTTAAATAGCCTGAAATAATCAGCGGGCAAGTTTGAGAAGTAAAACATTTGCTCTAAAAAACACAGCCGAATAAATGTAAAGGAATAGTTCAATCAAAAAAAATAAACAATTGTGTCATCATTTACTCACCATCATGTAATTTCTAACAAATGTGATTTTTTAAGAATTCAACTATTTTCTACGGAGACCCTTATAGTATAGGGAGGGAATTTAATTTCAGAAATGTTTTGAGTTTCCTCACATTAAGTTTTGGGTTCCCTTGCAATAGTTCCATCCATGGTTTTACTCTAGTAACTAGTTCAACTATGGTATTCATTTGTATTAAATCCATAACAGAAATGTACCATGGTTTCACTACAGTGACCATATTTTAATGGTAAAACTGTACTAATAATGCAGAAAAACCAAAATGGCATTATAAATTAGAATCGTTCATTTAACTATAGTAACACCCAGGTTAAGTTGTTGTATTTGGACCAGGGTTTTTAAATTGGTCCACATGGAGGCAGTGGTGGCTCAGTGGTTGAGGCTCATGGTTACTGACCAGAAGGTTGGGGGTTCAAGCCCCAGCACCACCAAGATGCCACTGTTGGGCCCTTGAGCAAGGCACTTAACTCCAGGTTGCTCCGGGGGGATTGTCCCTGTAATAAGTGCACTGTAAGTCGCTTTGGATAAAAGCATCTGCCAAATGCATAAATGTAAATGTAAATTGAAGGTTTTTAAACTGAAGTTTTACTATAGTGAAGCTATGATTAATTTTTGTAAGGGATGGCAAACCTGGGAACACAAAAACGTCTGAGTTAGAATGTACAGTAGAATAATATTGTTTTAGTTTGTTCAGTCCAATACCTTTTTATAATTTTTTTATTATAATTATTAATATAATTAAAAATAAAAAAAATATATATATATTATATTTATTATAGCAGTTTTATTTTATTTTTATTTAAAAAATGAAATATTTACATATGTGTTATTACATTATTATTATTTACATTAAATTATTCTAAATACAAAATATTCTCCTTGCTGATCTTGATGAAAATGTGAATAACATGCAGCAAAAAAAGACACTGGAAGGGGATCATGCTTTATTAAATTGCATTTTAAATTAAACAACTCATTTACATTTATATTTTTCATTTAAAAAGCAAATCATTCAGGCATTCCCCAATGATTCAGTTTTGATTTAATAAATAAACATTACCAAATTTTGTTAGATTTTCTGAAAATAACACTAAATTGTATATCATTTTGCTTCTCAAATAAATCTTGTTTTTAAGACCATCTTGATTTAAGAATGTTTAAATATATTTACTCTCTATAAAGTATATATATATAGCCACACTGCCATTCAAAAGTTTTGAAACACTTGACTGAAATGCTCTCATGATCTTAAAAACATTTTGATCTGAAGGCGTATGCTTAAATGTTTGAAATTAGTTTTGTAGACAAAAATGTAATTGTGCCAACATATTCATATATTTAATAACAAAACTACAATAAAAAAAAATATTAAAAAGAAAGAAGTTTTTGAAATGGATGACTTGGACAAAATAATTAAGAAAAGAAGCCACTAAGTGCCCAGTATATAGATGAATATACAAATAGATCCTTCAATACTGTTTAAAAAGCATCCCAGGGTGATAGCTCAAGAAGCTGCTTGAGAAAATGTCAAGAGTACATTTCTGCAAAATCTATGCAAAGGGTGACTACTTTGAAGATGCTAAAATATAAAAGAGTTTTGATTTATTTTGGATTTTGTTTAGTCACAACATAATTCCATTTCCTTTATTCCATAGTTGTGATGACTTCACTATTATTCTAAAATGTGAAAAATAATAATAATAAAGAATGAGTAAGTGTTTAAAAACTTTTGACTGGTAGTGTGTATATATATATATATATATATATATATATATATATATATATATATATATATATATATATATATATATATACACATTTATTGCAAATTTTTGTTTTTCTTAACAAGTATTTTTGTCCTATTTTCAAAGACAAAAATACTCAGTAAGAAAATGATTTTTTGCAGTGTAGAGGACATCTTAAGTAAAAATTGGCAGATTAACCCACTCTCCTTACAGCCAATAATGCTTTCTTTTCAAACCATGTGCAAACAATTACCATTGCATAAACTAGTCTCTTTCAATTTGACCTACCTATTGCACTAAAAATATGGTCAAATTTAGCAATGCTCTCCCACATTTATTCTAATAATTTAAAATGAATAGTGCTTACATTATTCCTGCCACTGGTATAAGTATCAGACTATACCCAGAAAAGATGCAAAAAATCATAAAGCTGTTAATGATTCTTACAGTCAATTTTGGCCCAAACATTGACCACTGCAGTACAAAACACTGGAACACTTCCAATGTCCTTTCTGCAGTAGTTTGATGAGATAAAAAAAAGACAAGAAAGAAAGCTCATTATACAAACTTTATTTAGAATAAAACGTATAGAACCTCATTACATGTAGTGTGGATGGTCTAATCGGACTAATCTCGGGTCAGAACAGCACAGCACTGGTGACACTGAGACTTCACTAGGTCAGAATCAACTTTAAATGTTTGTCAGGTGTTAAAGTCTTGTTAACATCTAATGCTTCACCAAAAGTAGCACAACACAAATACACCATGTAGAAAAGTGAGACGACTGCTGGACAAGGGAAAAGCACAACCTAGTCATCAGGGTAGCTTACTCATGTAACGGGTGCATCTTTGTGGAACAATTGCTGGAACAATGTAGTTGTTTCAGAAATTGAAAGTGAATCAATCGACAGTCATGGATAGGGATTGTATTGTTACGTGATTGCGAAATCCAACGGTACAGACCACGCCAATGAACGAACAAATGAACGAATGAATGATTGATCACATCTGAGGTAGCAAGGCAATCATGGCTTTCTTCAATTTTTATTTTAAAAACATTTATTTATAAAATTATACTACTCAAAGATAAATCATCTTGGGCCAAGCCTCCTGAATATCCAAGTTTTCTACATTTGTCTTTTTTATAATAGAATCTTTCTACATGATCTTGAGGATTACAGTATCTTTCGCCTGCTATTCTCACCTGGAATGGATGCTTTATAGGCACAAAAGGGTGTTTTGATGCAGTTTTGTTGTAGAACATCTGTGCATGCATTCTAGAAATGTGGGTTTGAATGTCAAAATGCTTTATAGTGAGACCATTCATGGCAAATGGTGTCAAAACAGGCTAAAACTATAACAGAACAATGTTGGGGCAACGTGCAGTTTTGAGATGGCAAAACATGAACTGTCTTCATACTAAGTTTTTACATAGCTTTCTAACTAAACTAATAACCACGTATGTAGAAAGATAACAGGTGCTGATTTGAACAGCAATGGATACTGGGGTGATGTGAGTTGCATGTGAGATATGTAGTAGTTTGGTTCCTGGTGAACGCAAAAATAAAAGTGAACAGGTTAGATGATAAATGGCCCCCGCATAACCCTAAATAATCTTCAAGATTATTAAAACAAATAGGCAAATACACCTCAAGTACAATCTACATGTTGATCAAATATACAGTTGCATAGTACAGACAGACACAGTAGTAAAAGCCATTTAAATGAATTGTGTGGTCCTGTTCCAGAGTCTTTGGGTCCATGTCTGTCTAGAGAACAGCCGGGAATCTGCAACTCTGGAATGGGAAACTTGAACTGTTGAGCTGGACAGTGCTCTTCACATCCGTAGGATTTCTACTCTCCAGATGGGTGCTCTTCTGACAACACTTACATCACCTGGAAACAAAGTAATCATTAATCATATATATATATATATATGAGAGACAGAGAGAGAGGTAGAGATAGAGAGTGAGAATGTATAAAGTAAGTGTTAATTGCCAGGAATTAGAAATGGGAATCAAAAGGAATTGAACGATTCTGGTGACGTTTTTTACTTCTAAATGATTCACAACTCTTATAGATTCATATTTAAAATTCTATGGAGACTCTTAGATGGCAGGAAGTTAAATTATTTTCTGAAATGGTTTTCCATTCCCTCACAATTATTTTGGGTTCCCTTGCAGTACCTTCAACCATCCTTTTTTTGTGGTGAGAGCCATGGTGTTAAAAAGCATGGTACATGTACCACAAATTAACCATGCTGTTACTATAGTAAAACTAACTTTTTTTTGGCACAATGATTATGATTTGTTGTAGCTTTGGTTGGTTTTCCAGTATTATTACTACAGTGTAAAAAAAAGTTTAAATATTAAAATATGGTTTCTGTGGTAAAACCATGGTAAATTTTGTGGTTAAATGGTTTTGCTACATATACCATTATTCAAGTATGCCTACTGTGGTTAAACATTGGTGAATGTTTGTATAGGATGGATAAGGGTATCATGACGGAAGCCCAAATTATTGTGAGTAAATGCAAAACTATTACAAGGGAATGCAACATTTTTAAAGGGATTACAAGTTATTTAAGAAAATAAATTTCCTCCCTATCCTTCAATGGGACAGTCTTCCAATTCGACTGGATGAAAACTTGAATAGACAAGATGAACCATCAATATTTTTTATACGTTTTTGTGGAAGAGAAAGATTTTCTATTTAAATGTATGGACATTGCATATAAAGATAATTTCTTAACTTTAGGAGCCAAAAAACTTTAATTCGGATTTAATGGGCTCCTATAGTATCCGTATGATAGAAGCAGTTGATTTAGTGTTTTACATGGTGAAAGTAATGATTTGCGTTTCAGTGAACAAGTAAAAAACCGCTCCGACAGATTCAGATAAAGAGTCATTAGATCAACCATCATTAGTGGGTCAGCATTTAAGAACCATTAACGTAACTGAATGTTGTGAAAATCATTTGGTTAAAGTGTTGTAAAGAGTAGCGTCTCTAGTTTCATTTGATATGCCACTTTAAAAATCCATAAATATGGAAAAAGGGACTATCTGTGGGGGACCATATTTTGAATAACTTTCAACTATAACATATTGTAATACAACTCTCGAAGGAGGACACGGGGAACAGGGCTTCAAAATCACAGGTGATGTTTAATTTAGCACTTCTACAGACATATAATCTTTTCATATAAAGAACACAGTAAGCTTCTTTGTGTCAGACTCTCTCTCCCCATGCTCTGTGGCTGCTCGCTTTTTATCCGCTCTCCTCGCTCTACTGCAATTAGAGACAGGTGTTAGACATAATTTAGCTCAGGTGTGAGCGCCCTTACCGCTTTTCTCTCCCGGACGGGCGCTTGACCACGCCCCACTGCCACATACCCCCACCGCCCGACTCAGGCCGGGCGTCATCCGGCCTGCCTACCACTCCCCCATTTCTGGAGAGGAAGTCAGCGGCAGCCATCTGCACCCCGGTCTGTGGACCACCTTGAACTTAAAGGCTGCAGGGCCAGATACCAACGGGTGATCCGGGCGTTAGTATCTTTCATGCGGTGGAGCCACTGCAGTGGGGCATGATCCGAGCAGAGGGTGAAGGCCCGCCCCAGCAGGTAATACCGGAGGGTGAGGACCGCCCACTTGATGGCCAAACACTCCTTCTCCACGGTGCTGTACTTAGTCTCCCTCAAAGAGAGCTTCCGGCTAATGTACAGCACTGGGCTCCTCCCCTCCACCACCTGCAGAGTACGGCCCCCAGCCCTCTGTCTGAAGCGTCCGTCTGCAAAATAAAAGGGAGAGAGAAATCAGGTGCATGAAGAAGCTGCCCCCACAAAGTGCGGCTTTAATCTGCATAAACGCCTGTTGGCAGTGCTCTGACCATTGGACCGGATCTGGAGCCCCTTTTTAGTGAGGTCAGTCAGCGGGCTGGTGACGTCCGAATAATTAGGCACGAACCTTCTATAATAGCCAGCCAGCCCCAGGAACTGCCTCACCCCTTTTTGGTCTTAGGTCTAGGGCAAGTCGTAATCGCCGTGGTTTTATCAATTTGGGGACGCACCTGGCCATGACCCAAGTGGAACCCCAGATACCGTACCTCCACACGCCCAATCGCACACTTCTTAGGGTTTGCCGTGAGCCCCGCCCGGCGCAGCGATCTCAGGACGGCCCTCAGATGTTGCATGTGCCGCTGCCAATCATTGCTATAAATGATAATATCATCTAAATAGGCAGCGGCGTATGCGGCGTGCGGTCTGAGGATCCGATCCATGAGTCGCTGAAACGTGGCCGGAGCCCCAAACAAACCGAAAGGAAGCGTCACGAATTGGTGTAATCCAAACGGCGTAGTGAAGGCTGTTTTTTCACGGGACATTGGTGTCAAGGGGATCTGCCAATAACCCTTCGTTAAATCCAAGGTCGAATAAAAACGAGCAGTACCTAACCGATCGAGCAGTTCATCAACACGGGGCATTGGGTACGCGTCAAATTTAGACACCGCATTAACTTTTCTGTAATCCACACAGAATCGAACAGACCCATCGCTCTTAGGAACAAGAACAACCGGGCTGGACCAATCACTGTGGGATTCCTCTATTACGCCCATATCAAGCATCGCATCTAATTCTTCCCGTACTATTTTCTTTTTATGTTCGGGTAAGCGATAGGGGCGGCAACGCACCACCGCGCCCGGCTCGGTCTCGATGTGGTGCTGTATGATGTCTGTACGGCCCGGTAGAGGGGAAAACACGTCTGCAAACTCCCTTTGTAACTCGGAAACCTCTGTGAGTTGTCGTGGTGAGAGTTGGTCTCCACAAGTAACCGGAGTGTTAGGATTGTAGTTTTTGATTACCTCCGGTCCGAGCTCCGCCCTCTCCGGAACTACTGTGGCCAGCGTCACAGAGGCCGCCTCCTCCCTCCATAATTTCAGGAGGTTGAGGTGATAAATTTGACGTGCGCCCCCTCTATCGGTACGTTTAACTTCATAATCGAGATCCCCAACTCGTCGTGTGACCTCAAAGGGTCCTTGCCACTTGGCGAGTAATTTAGAGCTTGATGTTGGGAGTAATACGAGTACCTTATCTCCCGGTGCGAATTCCCGTAGCCGAGCACCCCTGTCATACAGCCGGCGTTGGCGTTCTTGAGCTTGGAGCAAATTCTCCTGTGTTAACCGCCCCAGTATGTGGAGTTTTGCTCTAAGATCAAGAACGAACTGAATTTCATTTTTGCTATTAGAAGGTCCCTCCTCCCACGATTCGCGGATGACGTCAAGGACACCGCGGGGGCGTCGCCCGTACAGTAGCTCAAACGGGGAGAACCCTGTGGAGGCTTGTGGGACCTCTCGTACTGCAAACAACAGGGGTCTAGCCACTTATCCCAATTTCTAGCGTCATCGGTACGCAATTTACTGAATCATGTTCTTGAGCGTTTTATTAAATCGTTCCACTAGGCCATCTGTCTGCGGATGGTAAACGCTAGTGCTGAATCGATTTAATGCCCAAGAGCTCGTAAAGTTCGCGAAGTGTTCGTGACATAAAAGTCGTGGCCTTGATCGGGTGAGGATTTCTTTCGAATCCCCACCCAGGAGATTATCTTGAAGAGTGCCCCTGCAACACTACATGCTGAGATGTTGCTCAGAGGCACTGCTTCCGGATATCGCGTCGCGTAATCCACTAGGACTAACACAAAGCGATGTCCGCATGCTGACCGCTCTAATGGCCCGACGAGGTCCATCCCAATTCTCTCGAAGGGACCTCGATCAATGGTAGAGGGCGTAATGGCGCTTTTGGGGTGGCCGGTGGGTTTACCAGCTGACATTCACGGCACGCCGCACACCACCTGCGGACGTCACCGCCAATGCCCGCCAATAGAAACGGGCTATTAGACGGAGAAGTGTTTTCCGTTCCCCTAGGTGACCGCCATAGGATTGTAGTGGGCCGCCTGGAAAACCATTTCCCGACGGCTCCGTGGAATCAATAATTGTGTTACTTCCTCCTTTGTTTGAGCCGCCCTGCGCCACTCTATATAACCGATCTTTAATCAAAGCAAAGTATGGGTATGCAATGGCGACGCCCGCCGGAGCTGTTGACCATCAATCACTCTCACTTGGTCAAGAGCATGTTTAAGGGTTTCGGTCCCGTGACTGCTCTAGAGGAAAGTCCCCTTCAGGGAATTCCCTGAGAGGAGGGGCGCCACCTCGCCCGTCCCTCGTCATTCGAGCAGCCGAGGACGGCCCCGCTCCGCCTCCCCTGCCAAAGCATCGCACACCGCACACCTCTTTATGCAGGACCCATCCGCACAAATACCCTCTAATATATCTTTAAAATTCGGCCAATCAGTACTCAAGATTAGCGGATGGGTGAGGCGGGAACTAACCGCTGCCTCCACACTACGTTTTTTTCCCCTAAATTTAATCGCCAAAGTCACCATGGGATATTTGTGAACATCCCCATGCACACACCTCACCCTCACCAGTTTAGATAAACCCAAAGCCCCGGGTTGAACCAAGCGTTGGTGGATGGTGGTCTGATTGCAGCCGGTATCCAGCAAAGCTTGGTAAATACCCCCTGATCCTTACCGAATCCGGTATGCTCCAGCCCGATAGGGGGCAGCCTGCGGGACGTCGGAGACCCGCACCACCGTCCCCACCTCCATCAGCGGACACTGATCCCTGAAGTGGCCCGGGTCTCCGCAAGTCCAACAGGCCGGCCCAGGCATTGCAGCCGCACTCGTGCTGGCGGGTGCCCCCACCTGAGGAGGAGAGTGGCTGAAAGACGGGGAATGGGAGGGCGCATTCTCCCACGGCCGGGGGACAGGTCTCTGGAACCCTCCACGCCTGCGCGGGGCAGTAACGGGCCCTGGGGAGAGAACAGAAGGAGAAAACACAGGGGAGGGGGCGAGGGCATGGGCAGAAACAAGGGAAGGGAGAGAGAGAGAGAGAAGAGGGCTCGTCCCACCGGGATCGCCGCCAAGTGGTCCTCCGCTAGCCGAACAGCTTCCTCCAGCGACGCCGGGCGATGGCACTGGACCCACCCCGCCGTCTTCCGAGGCAGCCGTTGAACGAACTGTTCCAGTACCACCTGGTCGATTACCCCTCGACGCCGTGGTCCCCCGCGAGCAACCAGCGCCGACAGGCGCCCCGAGCCGTTGGGCAAACGCGAACGGGCGATCGGACTTCTCCAACTTCATGCTCCGGAAGAGCTGGCGATTCTCTTCCGGGCTCCGACCGACCCGCTGCAGAATGGCCCTCTTCAGGTCAGCGTAAGCCAGGAGATTCGTCGCCGGCAGTTGTTGTGCCGCCAGTTGAGCTTCCCCGGACAGGAGAGGAATTAGACGGGCTGCCCACTGTTCGGGCGGCCAGCCCCAGATTTCGGCCGTCCGCTCAAACAAGTCGAGGAAGGCCTCAGGATCATCTGCTGCCCCCATCTTCTGTAACGTGGGCGGGGTAGCGTAGCTGGCTGTCCGGGTCGCGGCTGTGGCCGGCTCCGTCTCCTGGCTGAGGAGGCTCCGGATGGCGAGCCGGTCCTCTGCCTGAGCCCGCATGATCTCAAAAAACCGGCGGTCTTGGTCCTGCCGGAGCTCAACCAGGGCTTGCTGGTGGCCTTGATGCAGCGTCGCGAGGGACTGGAGGACTTCTGCCAGCTGGGAGGACTCTATGGGGCGACTTTGCTCCATAATTATCCCGGGTTTCGGCACCAGTGTAATACAACTCTCGAAGGAGGACACGGGGAACAGGGCTTCAAAATCACAGGTGATGTTTAATTTAGCACTTCTACAGACATATAATCTTTTCATATAAAGAACACAGTAGGCTTCTTTGTGTCAGACTCTCTCTCCCCATGCTCTGTGGCTGCTCGCTTATTATCCGCTCTACTGCAATTAGAGACAGGTGTTAGACATAATTTAGCTCAGGTGTGAGCGCCCTTACCGCTTTTCTCTCCCGGACGGGCGCTTGACCACGCCCCCGCTGCCACACATATATTTGTGGATCATTTTGCTTCATTTTAAAATACATTTTGTTATATCTTATTTTATAACTGTACAATATTGTTCATTTCATTAAAATTAGTAAATGCATTCCTGTATATTTAATATGCATTTTCACATTGAGAATAAATGCATTCTTCAAAAGCTGAAAAATGTTGCGTTCAGAGGCTTTATATGGAGTTAGGATGAAAATAAGGTGCATTTCGAACTGTTCTGAGACCGACAGCACACTGGAGGTTAAGTCATTCACTAAATAGGGTACATCCTTTAGCTCTCTATGCAGCTATGAATTCACTCCAAAAATACGACCAAAAGTTCAGTTTCAGGCTGGAGATGATGATCAATGATAATTGGTACATAGATTCAGAATTTTATAATTGTATTTTAACATGGTTGGTAGTGATTTGATGATGATGATTTCTTTTAATCAGAATCATTTATTCAGCTTTATAGAAAATCAGCTGTAATGTCTGTAACGTCTCAAAAACATGAATAAGCAACACACATGGACACAAACTATTTGATGAAAAAAATCAATATGATGAAAAAGACTTCCTATAGATTGGTATAATAAAAAATTTCACAATGTAGTTCCACTATCCAAATTTGTGGACATCAATTTTTAGGAAAAGTATTTGCTCTAGACTTTTTTTGTTGCATGATTATTAGGTGCTACAAGTAAAAAAAAAGAAAAAAAAAAAAGAAAATGGAAAAATTTCATGCGGGGGTCTCAGGAAGTTAATTCAGGAATTACTCTTGTTAATGGAAACATAATTGACAATGTGACCAACTGAACTGGATAAGGCAAACTAATTTTGTAAAAAATTTCCTGTCTGAAGAGATTCATCTGGAGGATGATTACTTGGTTTCTTTTTACAGTGGGGTCACTAGTAAAGAGATCACGAGTAAAAATACTTTGATAATTTTTTTCATTTTGCATCCCAAACTTTCAATGTGATCTCAGACTTTTGGACCCCACTGCATGTTTTTTAGTATAACATTGTTACTTGGTGATGCAAGGTAAGGCTTACCTTGGGACTTGACGACACACTTGATGCTGCAGAATCCAAAAGATGGATGAGAAAGAGAAAAGCACACTGTTAGGACAATATAACAGCTGTACTATCCATGACAGTCTTGTCAAGATCAGCATATGCACACTTTCCACAATATGACCCAAACTTTTAATTTAGTGTTCACCTTCAAACCCTTAGAATGGTTTGCTCTTAAAAACACTGAGTGAACTGCTTTAATTAACTCTAATGGGGAGACAACAGCAAACAAATCTGAGATGGCTCCTAACACTCACATCAGCTGTCCCTGTGTCATTCATTAAACAAACAAAGACCATGGAAATGGCCCTTTATGTTCTTCCAGAGCAGATCTCATTGCACACATGGGTCCAGTACAGTAAAACGACAATGGGCCGTGATCGATATTGTACTGACAGTTTCCGGCTAACAATACAAGCTGCAATCTGGGTCGAACTTAAATGTAGAACAGTAACAATAAAATCTTATAAGTTACTTCTGAGTCTTTAAAACATTGGCAAAGTATTACGTCCCTTTAAGTTGAGTCATTCTATTAAACAATCCATCTCAAAAAGATTTATTTGTGCTTTTCTGTGGAACAATAACGATTATTCATGCATTATACAGAATCAAAGCTTTCAGACTAAAGGAACGGGGCCATTCTGAAAGGCAGAATGGTGTCGTGTTTGGCAGACTGACAGGTGTAAGACGTGGTGGGTGCAGTCTGAGCTGAGAGTTTCTGGGATGGCAATGATAAGGAGGGTTTATGGGCAGAATGAGGCAGCCAGATTAGAATGGATTTTTAGCTGAAACTGCAGATGGCTTTCATAAAAAAAAAATTCACAGGTTTTCACAAATTGCTTAATGCATATTCCCTACAGGAACATCAATTTCAATTTGTGTATCTCAATACCCAAAACAAGAAAATAAATAGAAACAGAATATGACAGAGGCTGTGTCCCAATTTGCATACACTACCTATCCTAAATAGTATGAATAATATTATAAATAGTAAAATAGTATGCTGTACAATGTCTAGTGGATTTTCAAAGTGTGCATCCGTTTTCGCTGGCGGAAGAGCAGTTCGCGGCAGTTGTCTTTTGTGACTTTTTCATTGGTTCAAGTGAATATCAAATCAGAATTTACCATATTTACTTTCTTAATATACACACCTACTCAAATTGTGCATGATTCAGCACACATTATTCCAAAGGGGGAAAAAATTAAGTATTTTTTATCAAAATTAATGCCCACTTTTCATGATCCAAACAATTCCTGTTGGATATAATCAAGCCCCATCCTACACTTTTTTTCTTTCTGAAAATTCTGTTTCAAACGGAAATATGTCACATTACATAAGTAAAATGAGTAATGAATGTAATTTCATGCTGAATTGATGGTAGTTTATAAATGTACAAGCCTAAAAGTGAAGTAATATTGTAATGATCGCTAGCGAGACAAACAAACCCAAAATCGGAGGAACAGTTCAAAGGATTCATTTTACAATAAATGTGAATAGTCACTGAATAAGAATCCTCCGTGGAAACTCATCTGACACTCAGCAAACTGGAAGGCAATCACACACACGACATGCGGGCAGAGACCAAGTATCCTCCGTGGAAGCTCAGCTGACACGCAGCAAACTGCAAGGCAACCACACACCTGACATGTGGGCAACCAACAGATACACGAGACAGGACCAACTAGGCAGATAGATTGAGGTTAGTTACTTCACATCAAACAACAATACTCAAACCCTCAGTCAACACTGAGCAACATTAAACATTCAACATTTAACAATCCAGCAAAGGAAATGACACATGAGGGGATTAAAATAGGCATGATCAAAAAAGCAACAGGTGCCAACTCGACGGCTGAAAGTTGGCATGATCAGCGTTCCCATGAAAACAATCAGGGTTCCCATGGAAATGCTGATTCAACATGCCAGCGGCACCTGAAACACATGAGAAAGAAAATGTCAACACGCTTGGAACAAAATAAACAAGGAACGATGAAGCCACGGTCCTCTTCAGACAAAAATCCAACCTGACAAGGTGACAGGACCATGACATCACCAGAGAGTGCATGGCGGTAACTCACGCATGGTGCTCACACAAAGAATGTACACAAAACATGAGACAGACAGGGGATGATGTGACAGCCCAGCCCACCCCCCAGGGGTGACAGAGGAACAGCCTCTATGGCTATGGGAACTGGCAGTGACAGGGAAACGACCTCTGGGTTCATGAGCAGAGACAGAGACAGGGGAATGACTGCTGTGGTCATGGGCAGGGACAGGTCAACAGCCTCCATAACTGTGGGTACAGACAGTGACAGGAGAACGACCTCCATGGTCGTGGGCACCGGCAGGGACAGGGGATCGGCCTCAGTGACCATGGGCGCTGGCAGCAGTATAGGAATGGCCCCAGTGACAATGGGCGCTGGCAGCAGCAGGGGAACAGCCTTAATGACCGTGGGCACTGCCAACAGCAGGGGAATGGCCTTCCCCTACTGCTGCCGTGGGTGCTGGCAGCAGTAGGGGAATGGCCCCAGTGACTGTGGGCACTGGCAGCAGCAGGAGAACAGCCTTAATGACCGTGGGCACTGCCAGCATCAGGGGAATGGCCTCTGTGACTGTGGGCACAGGCAAAGGTAGAGAATCGGCCTCAGTGACAGTGGGTGCTAACAGCAGCAGGGGAACTGCCTCTGTGGCCGTGGGCATTGTCAGAAGCAGGGGAACGGCCTTCGTGGCCAAGGGCACTGGCAGCAGCAGGGGAACGGCCCCGGTGGCTGTCGGTGCTATCAGCAGCAGGGTATTAACTTTCATGGCTGTGGATGCTAGTCATGGCAAGGGAACCGCCTCTGTGGCAGTGGATGCTGTCAGCAACTGAGGAGCAGGTACCTGGCTCCGGGTGGTGATAGGTTCATCACACTGCTTTGGGCCAGATAGAATACTCGGCAGAGCTCCGTGGCGAATGCTAAGAACGTCACGCAACAAGCACGTCCATTGTCCCACATGTCAGTTCCCCAATCATTAGCCCTTCCAGTGATGAGCAGGATGAGGTGACATGAAGAACAAGGAACATTGTGAAAAGAATGCCCCACAGGAACCAACCTCACCTGAATGCGGGGCTGGAAGGGGAATATGAGCTTCTGAGTGTCCAGAATCATGGGGAACCACCAGAGCCGGTGCAAATGCTTTCTGAGGGGGGCCAGCATCGGGAGATAGGTGGAGCTGCTGCACGACAGAGGTGAGCTCTGCAAGCTGCGAAGCCATCGTCTCCAGAGCCCGGTTAGATGCGGAGATTTGATCCTGCCGACGATCCAGAAAAGCTCCCTGCTGAGAGAGGGCGGAGCGAAGAGTGGATTTCTCCACTGGGTCAATGCTTGGCTGGACTGTAATAAAATAGAGTAACTCGCACGCTGTGGTCACAAACAACCGGACCCATACAGGGGACGATGATGCCACGGTCCCGTCAGACAGAAACCCAACCTGTGACAGGACTGTGACAAATACTGAATTTAAAATGAGAATGTGACTAATGGTGTGGTTGTAACGTAAACAAAAACTATTACGAAGACAAAAACTAACAGTTAACTAAAATACATAAAACATTTTTTTTTTTGAAGAGTTTTCAAAAAAACGAAACATTATTACATTATGACATTATTAGGTTTTGATCAAGTGTTATTACATGCAGTCTAACACTTTATAAAAGGTTGTACTTGTTAACATTAGTAAATGCATCATGAACAAACAATTAACTATTTATGTTTTCCAGCATTAATTAATCTTAGTTAATGTTAGTTAACCCTCTGGGGTCGATGGACGCGTCGGCGTGTCCTGCTGGATTTGTTCGTCATTACAGCGGAAACAACATAAAATTCTCTGTCATTTTGGGGCATACAGATAAGTGTAAGACATCATAGGGTCTTCTTTTATTTGTGTACACTCACAATAAAAACAAAACCTTGTGCTTTTGTAAAATAAAGAAAATAAAAAGGGTGTGCTTTCAGCAGTCTCTGTGTGCACGAGCAAATCTCTGCGAATACTTATCACACAAACATGAAACATATGTCTAAAGAAAGCTTAAAATGTCTCCTTTTAAATAAAACAAATATTCTCCTGCAATGTAATCTGTATGAAACAAAGCGATGTACAATTTCTCCTGGCTCAGCTAATTATCTCTAATGTGATCACACCCATGGGCAGAGGGCGCTGTTCATACGGTCATATGCTGAGACGATCAATGCAAATGTACACGCCCCCGACTGTGCCTTAAAAACAAAGTTCATTCACTTTTCCGCACGTTTAGAAGATGCACGATACACAGACGAGAAAACTCCTGGATAGTGATGAAGAGTTAACATTTTCCTCAGAAGAGCGGGACTCCGATGAACGTTTACATTTTGAAGAGAGACTTGATCCAGCCGAGGATACAATTTTGGATGAGTAAGTCATTTAGTTTTACTTACATTAGTTGACATGCTATTTTATACAAATATGTACATATTTTACTAGTGGGACTTTTTCCAGACTTGCCAGCCAGGATTCAGAGTATTGAAATATGTACTAATAGACAAGTTTTAGTTTCATTTAAAACTATTTCGGCTAAAGCAGGTATTTAAATTGTATGCTGTATGATATAAATATGATATGTAATATGATGTTAGAATAATATGAATGTTTAGATTATATTTTAACTAGTGTTTATGCTGCCTCACCATCACCAATGAAGCTTACAAATATCTGTTCAGGCGCAAATGTGATGTAAATATGCCCTTATTAGAAAATCAGCATCTTATAATGATTTCTGAAGGATCATGTGACACTGAAGACTGCTGTAATGATGCTGAAAATTCAGCTTTGATCACAAATTGCATTTTACAATATATTGAAATAGAAAACTGTTCTTTTAAATTGTAAAGAGTTCACAATATCACTGTTTTTACTGTATTTTGGATCAAATAAATGCAGTCTTGGTGAGCAGAAAAGACTTCTTTTAAATGGTAGTGTAGGTCTAAAATTAAGTAAAGTCTTTATGTAAAGAAAATTGTTACTTTCTTTTAACTTGAAACTTGTTGATCATTAAGTCTCCTCACATTCATTCTCTTTCTGTCACTTTGCTAATTGATAGGCCCTGGGGAGGGGTCTTTGTCTCCTCAGGTGTGAATTACAATCAATATTCATGATAATTCACGCCTGCTCGCATATGACATTTCTAACACTAAAAGTGTCTTACAAAAGTTAAATTAGTATATTGTTTTGTATGAATGTGTGAAACATGTACACACGTTGCTCTCATATTATTGTAGCACAGTTTGAGCTGAATATAGTGTACAACCACCCTACAATTTTAAAAGTCCACCCACTCCTCTTTCTTATATTTCTATTAATCAAAATCAGTGTGTCAAAATGTTTTTTGTTTCTGCTCTAACAAGACGTCACATTAGAGAAGCCCTCGCCCACGACTGGTGACGGACTCCACCCTATTATCACAGATCCTCCCCTGAGTGATCTACACACAGTCCGCCATTCTTTTCCGCGCTGGAGCAGATACAGTGAGAAGTATAATGTCTCAGCTTTGTAAGAGTCTTCATGTACTCCCGGTATCAGAGCCACTGAAGATGCAGTCGACAAGTTTTGTTTTTGAAGGAAATGTGCCCCAAAACATACAATGTTTGTGCAAATAATTTTACACCGGACTGCTTTGTGAATGAGTGTCAATAATATAAAGCATGATTTTCTAAAAATTTTATTCTCAAGCATGGATCACTACCAACTGTTTGTGTTCCAGCTTTACATATATCCTGAAGATGTAAGTATCGCACTTTATATTTTATGAATGTTTGCAAATTGCCTTTCCCAATGTGCTTGTAAGCTGATTCCACGGCTAAAGCTGCGTACACACTGCCAGCGACATCGCACGAGACAGCGACACCATCCCATTCATTTTCAATGAGAGCACAGCGACTTCCGGCGACACGAGCTGTCGCGACTGTTGGCGACTAGATGTGGGCGTGTCCAGCGATGCGACAAAGTTGAGACAAGTTCAACTTTATTCAAATGAAGAGCGACTTACGGAAGCGACAGCCAATAGGAGAGAAGACTGGGAGCTCACGTGATCCTTCTCTCTCTCTCTCTCTCTCTCTCAGCTCCTGCGGTAACGGAAAGATGGATGAAAGGCTAATTCTTGCTGTTAGCAATTTTCCAGTGCTCTATGATATGGATATGGTATATCAAGCCACAGCTCTTGCACGAGCCGGTGGTACTCGCCGTGCTGACTCTGAGATCGAATGGTTTTGTGGACCCAGTCAGACCGGCGTTTGCATTTTCGCCGCAGATAAACAGCCGCTATGGCAAAGAGCACGCCTTGTTTCTCATTCATCTTTGATATAAAGCATTTTATGTAATGATTCCATTTATATTTAGTCTTTTCCCTCCAAAATGTTTATTTTTGACATTCCTATATTTTATACTTTTGCTTGATATTATACAAGCATATTCATGTATCCACAACCTTTGAATTAGAATATAATCATATACTTCACATTCATGAAACCAGCTTATATGGCATTATCATTGTATTAAGACTCCATGTATTCCTTGTATATCCATCCTTGTATTTCTGTGTGTATACGTTACCAGACACAAGCCTTATATGTTCAATGTGTGTATGTTAGAAGATTACTTCATGCTCGTTCTCTATCCTTGTAAATGGTTTATGCTTTCTGTGCCCCAACATTCCTGTGAGAAACTGGAGCGCTGTTTGGGGCAAAGTATATCCTTTTTAGACTCTTAGTATATGAACTTGTTGCCCTTTTGTCCTGATGAGGTTTCAGAGCTGAATTCAGAAAGCTTGGTGCTAACTTAGTTATAACTATAGATGTTATTGTTTCAAGCAATATGCAGATGGGAGTCTTGCACATACCAGATAAGACACACTTGTGTAGTTCTGGTCTTTCCGCCCAGTTCTCAAGGCCACTTAACTGCATACTTCACACTTCAATAGGTCATAACAATATGTCCTGAAAACTTAGAGTTAACTCCAAACCATGCAGAATGTACTGTACCAAATAAGGAATCTTCTTGGCACAGTCTCTAGAGGGTATATTCACTTAAGTTTTGGTCCTCAGACTAACAACTCAACTCTCTCGCTCTTTGCATCTGATCTCCAACTTTGAGGCCTCATCTTACTATCCGTACTTTAACTTCTTTCATTTAATTACTTAGTTAATTTTCACTAGACAAGGCATAGTATTGTAATATTAATTCCAAGACTTAGTCCTTGGATATATCCTTAAGATCTACTTAACATTTAAGAACCAAACTAAAAATGTTATTTCAGTTTATAATTTCATTTATTCTCAATAATTCACATTTTATTAATTTAACTAATTTCTGTACAAATAAAATGTGTTATTCTTTCTACAAATCATCTGATTTATTGAAGTCATTTTCCATCTGCTGGATCTCACTGCATCAGGGGCAAAATAGGTCTCTTTTAATAAAATACAATTGTTTATTGTTGTTCATGTTAGTTTATACAGCATTAACTAATGTTAATGTATACAACTTTTAATTTTAAAACTTTATTAGTATTTGTTTAAATTAGCATTAGCCAATATTAATGAATGCTGTAAACGTATTGTTCACTGTTAGTTCATGTTAAATTATGTAGTTAACTTATGTTAACAAACAGAACCTTATTGTAAAGTGTTCCCAATTTTCAAATGTAACTGCTAAATCAAAATTTTTTCAATCTAGTTAATTTCAGTTATAAATAAATAATGTTTAAATATACCATTTATTTAAATAATTTTTAATGTAAAAAAATCTATTGGTATAGGTTGGAATTATCATTAACCAAGATTAATATGTGCTGTAAGTGTTGTTCACTGTTAGTTCATATGAACTAATGTAGTTAACTTAAGTTAACAAATGCAACCTTATTTTAAAATGTTACAGATATTTAACAATCATAACCAAAACTAGTGTACAGGCTTCTTAAAAATATACATTTTTCAATCACCAGCGAAATACACACTTTAGAGGCAGCGTACAAACTAGATTTTAAGATACGGATACCGCAAATCTATTTATTTTATTCCAACAGGGATGGAATGCAAGGGTTTGCGAAAGTGGTGCTCTATCATGTGACCAAATGTCAAGAGGATTTTTTCTTTTTCAAACTTTTTTCAACTTTGACGTAAGCATCCATTAATTAATACAAATTTCAGACAGTCAGGTCCAGTTCAAACTAACCGGTGTCTTAAAAACACCATCAAAACTCATCTTACACATATTTTTTTCTCAAACGCTCCACCATATCTTTTCTAGTGTGTAGTGGCCAATGATGTAGTAGAGTATGCAAACTGGAATATGGCCAGATACTTTTTGTTACACGATAGGAGATGAAGATAGAAGTAGACAATGAAACCCAGAACAGAGTCAAGTATGAGTTCACATGCTTTAGACAGATTTACAGAGGGAAAGACAGAGCATTAGACTTACGAGAGCATGCAGGAAAATTGTGGTTAATCTGTTCCATAACCTCAGCCAGATCAGTGCTACTGTTAAAACACTCATCTGAGAAAACACACGCCCAATACACTCAACAGATTAGGAAATACAGAAGTGAGTTTAGTCCCATCAGTATAATCATCCTACGATGTGTGTGTATGTGTGTGTGTTTACCCGAGAGCTCGGTTTGTCCTGCTGCGTCCTGATGGAGAGAGCCGTATGATGACGTGCCATTTAGCTCAGGCTAGAAAAAGAGATAAGCACAATTTTAAATCACAATGTAACTCTACTCATAATTGATACGGATACACTTATAACCCAGCATCAAATATCAAACAGATTAAACATTGTATCAATATTTTCTTGTGACATTACAGCTAATAGTGTTACTCCATCTGAAAGCAAACTGGACAGAAATGTCACACTGTATCCTAACCGATGCAATACAGAAACTAGTGATGAAAGGTATCTCCTCAATGGTAATCACAGTTTTCTGTCCAAAATAGCCTGAACCAGGCTGAAATGACTGTCTCTTTTGCAAGCTTTATATATATATATACACACACACACACATACATACATACACTCTATATATATTTCCAGAGGAAGCTAAATTATATTTGATGCTATTTTTCCTCCAAAGATGACTGTCATGAATCTGGCGCAATTATATGATATACATGCACAGAGTGGATCAGTTATTATTTTACTGTTCTAAACAATCTATTGAGAGAATGAAGAAGTCTAATTTTTAATAAAACTATGGCAATAGTAGTAATCGATTATAGGTTATGGCTACTATTTTATAGTATTTTAAAGAAACCAGGTATTTTTACCTGACTATTGTAATGAGGAAACATGATGGTCTTACAAATACCACAGTTAAACGTTGAAAGTATGGTACATACTTTAAAGGAAACTTCCGGGTTCAATACAAGTTAAGCTCAGTCGACAGCATTTGGGGCATAATATTGATTACCACAAAAATTCATTTGGACTCATCCCTCCTTTTCTTTAAAAAAAGCTAAAATGTGGGTTCCAGTGAGGCACTTTCAATGGAAGTGAATGGGGGCCAAATACTCACTTTTCAAAAGTATAGCCACAAGACATAAACAATGTATGTTAACGTGATTTTAGTATGATATAATCACGTTTCTGTGTAAAGTTATTTAACAACTTCATTACCATGGCGATGCAATGTCAACAAACCCTAAACTTACTGTAAAAATTATGATTTAAACAACTTTACAACTCAAATAATAAATTAGTTTTAACAGAAGAATTAATGCATGCTTATTTAAATTATAAGCTTCACATTTCTGTTTAAACCCTCCAGAAATGTTCCACATTCATTTTCATTGCAAGCGCCTCACTGTAGCCTCCATTTTTACTTTTTTTTTGTGGTAATCAAAATTATGCCTCAAATGCTGTCCATTGAGCTTAACTTGTATTGCACATTACTGAGGTACAGATGCATAAGGGCTACTATAAAATATAATCAAGGGTTTAAAGCCTGGACCTTCATGAATTATGAACCAAGCCATTAGATTTGAAGATTATTAATCAAATGATATTTGATTGTTGATGAAACAAGGGCCTTGTTTGCTTCCAGATATTCCCAAGAGATGAATCAAATCATTAAGAGCCCAATGAAAGAAAAACAATGTTTGTTAAAAAGTAGGAAACAAACTATCAAAACTCAGTAAACTAGTCCACATGGGAAAAATAAGAATATTTTATCTGGGCCAACATAAATAAATTGTTAAAGAATATTGGCTTCCTATAGTACTTTAAAGAAGAACATTATGTCAAAATAAATAAAATGCTTAGGCATTTAGTTAATTTTGAATTTGACTGAATTCTTTTCTCATTTCTAATTACTTGATTGCATTTTATATGATATTCAAATAATTTTTGATAATCTAAGCCTTAGCAGTTAGATTATTCACAATATATTAAAATATCCTATGCAAAATGCAATCAAGTAATTATGATAAGCTACCACCAAAGACAATAACTGACCCCTGAAAAATCTTGTGTTTGACTTTTTGGAAATCAAGTTACACAGTTTATTTAGCTAAGAGCCTTTGATGAGACCATCTGGCTAAACCAAGGCTCATTTCAGTAAATCAGCACAATAAATCCCTGTTACACTAAATCTAGACTAGCTGGCACTGCCCGTTAATCCATGAAGTCAAAGATGGAAAAATAGCAGTTTATACAGTGTGGTAGACCCAGAACCCAACCTGAGACAGGTGCATGTTGATCCCAGCATCAGTTGGCATACCCATGAAAACGTCTGATCATGACTATCTGATATTTGCATATTGTAAAACAAATTTATTCAGTGCTGTATACCCCTTACACAGTGCATGTAAATGGGAATGCCATTTTTTACAATAAGCCGCTTTCTGGTGTCCATGTAAAGTACAGTATTCTTTTTACAAATCAGTCAGACTGTCTCCTCCTGTCTAAATGGGGGTTCTTGGCCAGAATAAGTTGCAATGAGGACCAGACCTTACGCCAATAATCAAAAGTCTGGCTATACAAAACTACGTGTTACCTGATGTAGTAGTTGGCGTAGCCGGTAGAGCTGGGACTCCAGCTGTTTGTTATGATCCTCTAGTATCTGCATGCGAGCCTCCAATCGTCCCTTGTGCTGTCGCAGAAGTTTAGCTTCGGCTAACAGGTCAGCTTCCTCAGGGGCCCCACCAACAGCTGCGGCCCCTGCGTTGGGCTGACCGTGCTGCTGCCGCAACTGCTCATACTCTTTCTGTAAGGTCCTGACCAGAGAGAGAGAGAGAGAGAGAGAGAGAGAGAGAGACAGGAAAGTGATAGAAAGAAATAAAGGTAAACAAAAGCTAAATTATGAAATCTCCTTTGTAAACATGTGAGCCGCCTGCTGTGGTTGTGCATTTTTGCATATGCTTTTTATAATTGTGTATTTGTGCATGTGGTTTTACTGTAAGGATTGGCTGAATTACTAGTCGACTAATTAGTCTAAAGGAAGCCCTGTATAATTAGGCTTGTTTCAGGTTCACCTGACTCCGATAAGACGTGTTTCTTCAGGTAATTTACATAAGATGCACAGAGCTAGACAGAGCATAATGTAATGGAACTGAATTCAGAGCTCTCTTAGGGTGCTTTCACGCTTAGTTCGGTTGCTTGTTCAAAACCCAAGTTTGTTTCTTCGCCCTCCTCCTGCCCCCGCTGGTCTCAGAGCACATCATAATATTTAGGTCCAAACCGCGGTCAGATTGCATCATCAACCAGAGTACAAGTAGCAGCTGATTGCCACTGTAACTAGTAAACAACTATGTATTAACTGTATTCATCACTTTGGATTTACCACCAAAATTGTACATGCGCAAAAGGACTGTGTTTGTCTGCCACAGATGCATTGAACGTGCAATGATGTGAAGAATATTAGAGTTTGTCTGCGCGAGCCCGCAGATGTGTTGCCAGAGATTTGAAGAATGTGAGCTGCTCTCTGAAGGTGATTTATTTGGAGACATGCAGGCATGAGAAATGCATTACATTATAATAATTGCAATCGGAGGCCTGGAAAGATCCAAATTAAACGTCATCTCCTATATAGCGGTTCACTTCTGCAATTTAAGACGATTACGCTCATATCAGCAGCGAACAGTACCAGTTCACGTGAACCGCACCGCTGACCACCTTTTCAAGCTGTTCGGAAAACATTGTTCACATCATTCAAACGATCCGAACTTTGATGTCAAACGAACCCGGGTGCACAGTCTGCACACCAAAAGCGATTGCGAGACTCGATTTAAAGGAGATATATTTAAAGATGAAACCTTTCCGTGAGGGTTTTACTGTCCAAACCAACAAATTGCAAAAGCACAGTATGATGTCAAAACACTGAATAAAGCCCCACCACTAAAACGTTTGATACTAAGAAATAAACATCCATAAAGAAAAATATATAATGCTTATAGTCTCTTGTTAGATGACTAGTAACCTAGTCAAACATCATGAGCAGTCTCTATTTTCCAGCAGCACTGAATGCCAGGTCTGGGCTCTTTGTTTAATGCAGGTCTGAGTTATGACTGTTGGATGCTGGTCAGGAACTTTTATGTTCTGGGTTTGAGAAGCAATGAAGAAAAGTGAAGCCATGGGGAACTGCAGCCATGCACAGTCTGTAGTCACACTGTTACAGAATTCAGCCCACTGCGATGCAACTAGATTTCCAACTAAACAAATGCACAACCAACCCAGTTTCACACTTTTTGTTACAATGCAATCAAGTAATACATTTGCGAGTATGGAAAAAAGGATGCAATTAAAGTGATTGACTTTTTATTTTTGAGTGAACTATCACTTTGACTTTCTCTATGAGCAACAGAAAAGTCTGCACTAAACTGTGAACACAGATAAAATAGACACTAAGTAGTTGAAACCTACCGCTGCTCTTCCTCCAGTTGTGCTATGATTCGCTCCAGCTCTCCTCGCTCCTCCCTCTCCACTGCCTGCAGAATCTGGGTGGGGCTCTGTAGCAGGTAGGAAGGGCTATGAACATTAGAGGTGGGGCTCCTGAGGATATGGGTGGGGCTTTGGGTCTGGAAGAAGGATGAGCCCTCCCCTCCTAAAGTCTGACAGTACTGCAGGATTAAAGCATGTTCCTCGTCCCTATGGAATGAGAGAGAAATAGTTAAAGAAAATTTATTTTTACATTAGCCGAAGAAAACATGAGTGGTACTTCACCATGATGCTAGGGTGTTGTGGGTGGTTGTCAAGACATTGCTATGCCATTTCTAGATTGTTCTGGGTGTTTGTTCACTGGACCAAGTTAAAAGAGCCCATCCTCAAGTCTCTATGATATTCTGGTCCCAAGATATTGATCAGGTTCCTCTTTTGATGGACGTGTATGGGATTTTAGTGCATTTTATCATCCGTCAGTGGAAAATTAGCAGATTGCTTAGTATGAAAGATGCTGGCCAACACAACCCCCTGTAATGAATACATTTTTATGCAGTCCTTGATACATACATGAAAAGACTGGCTGAAAGACTGCGGCCCTACAATTCAATTTTTGGTGTTTGGTCTCTCCTTAAAAGTATGTTTTTAGGAACTTTTAGCCCATTTCATCCTCCGCCAGGTGTGTATTGTAAGTCTAATTGCATAACAAAGCAACAGAATAACTCTCCTCAACCAGATTTGATGTATCATTCATGTACATAGTACAAATTGTGTGGGACGAGTTACTTACCATAGTGTTATACCTGGAGTTACTGGTTTGTTCAAATCCCTAAACTCAAGTATGAGCATTAGTAATAGTGTTGCTTGCTAAAAAAAAAAAAAAAACAGATGGATTGGGAAAGAGAGTGCAGACAGATCTAGTGCTGTCACAGCTGGCAAACTGTAACGCAGACAGTGAGGCATAATTAAGATCTTCTTCTGCGCCATAGCAGGGTGCCAACACTGGGAATTGTGAGATTTGAAAAACAGACGGGTGAAAGTGAGGCTGACTGTGAAAATGGAAGGGAAGGTTTTGGATGCAGGAGCTGAAGTGTGATGTCAGAACAGATGTGTGGACAATGAGACTCAGGTGTGTGTTCACATCCTCCCTGGAGTGTGTGCTTTGAGTCAGACACTCATTTGGATGCACACACACAAAGAATAATCAGAGAGATTACAGAGGCACTGCATCACAGGGTCCAGCTAACAGCCTGCCAACACCAGCAGATGCTGAATAAACCGATCAGACACAACAGAAAGAACTTGAATTGCATTTCCTGCAGGACATAGCAGTGTTTTCAAGGAAGCAAAATAATAGTGGTAAAGGTATTTGGAAAGAAGAAGAAGAAAAATCAGTGGAAAAGAAGAAAAATGGAGGAAAATAAGTTGAAAGAAAAAGCAGGATGAGAAGCAGGATATAAAAGTAAAGAGGAAGAAGAGAAAAAATTTATGAAAATGAGAAAAGAGGAAAAACAAAATGAAATAGAAGCAGAAGAGGAAGAAGAGGGATAGGAAGAAATAGATGGAACAGAAGAGGAGGAGGAAGAATAGAAGCAGAAATATCAGAAGAAGAAAAAGCTGAAGAAACAAGAAGCAGCAGATGATGATGATGATGATGATGATGATGAAGAAGAAGGGGAGATAGAGTTGGAAGAGGAAGAATGGGAAAAAGGAAGAAGTAACAGGATAAGAAGAATAAGATGAAGAAGAAAAGGAAGAAGAGGAGAATGTTAAGAAGAGGAAGAAGTAGAAGAAAACAAATGAGGAAAAAATTACAAGAATAATAATAATAAGAAGAAGTGGAAGTAGAGGACGAAGCAGCAGCAGCAGAAGGAATTGAGAATGAGGGAAAAGCAGCAGTGAAAAAAGAAGAGGAGGAAGAAGAAGAAACAGAAGCATAGAAGAGGAAGCAATAGAAGTGGAAGCAGCAGCACTGGAAGAAGGAGAGTAGGAGGAAGATGATGAAAAAGAAGAGGAAGAAAGATGGAGGGAAAGAGATAAATCAGTCCAGGTGTCATGCATGTCTCTTAAGAGCATAAGTCTTTGTGTCCCAGCCGTCAGATTCAATCTAAAACATCATCACAGACTAAACTCCCCTGACAACTCACATCTACTTTCTCTTCTTTCTTTCTTTCTTCATCATCTTCTCCCTCTCTCTTTTTTACATTCAGCAAACATGTCTGCCTGGGTTTCAAGGAGTGGCGGTTATCTTACAATTTTTTCTCCGGTTTCTTCAAACCACCCACTTCTAATTCAAATGCGTGTGTGTGTGTGTGTGTGTGTGTGTGTGTGTGTTTGACCTTGTTCGGAGTAAATATTGGACACCATATGGCAGTAATAAAGGAACACATTTTAAGTTTGATCTCTAGCATAACATCAGTGCAACACTGAGACATAGAACTCCCACTGAGAATGAAGGCTAGTGAACGGCTTATTAGCTCAGTAATTATCATCTGCTTGAAGCATGAAGGACACCCACTGAGCTCTTCTGAACACATACAGAACAGGCTAAAGTGAGTTTGAAATTGAAAACCATTGTTTCTTTAATGACGTATGCATGCTCTTGAACCTCACTGGGCTGAAAACCTACTCTACGGCAATGCTTCTCAATTCAGATTCAGACCCAGATTTTCCATTGGACATTATATGCCAACCAAACACATTACCAAATTATTTGTCACACAAAAGTAAACAAAATGTTTTTGGTCAAACATTGACTTACAGAATATTACCGTTCTCGAGGATGAGAGCATGTCATACAAGTTGTCCATGTTGGGATGGTACATTTGCACCAAAATACAACAAAAGATGTCCCTATTATCCCTAGCTGAAGTTTGTAGACGGTTACTAGTTGGTCCTTGGCTGGTCCAAGCTGTGAGACCATCTTGGACCAGCAACAAATCAGCTACCAGCAGGTCATACCAGCTTAAGGTAGTCATGCTGGTTTTTGGAACACAGAAGCTGGTCAACCAGCTAAGGATCAGCTTGAACCAGCAACCATGTTCCAAAACACAGCAACCAGCTTAAACTGGATTTTCCAGCATTTTTTATTGTCCTTGCTTTTTATAAGTTGCCTGTTAATTTTACTGTTTAAACTATGCATATTTCTATGGTTAGCATAATATTTTCTTATCAAAGAAGACCTACTACCCATTTTCGCCATGACCCACCATTTCAGAACTCTGCTCTAAGCAAGTATGTAAACAAGAGCGCTTCTGACTATGCAAGCTCGATTTTTCGGGTGCTTGAACAATATTCACAATGCAACATAACTACACACTGCATTCTTAGCATTGTTTCAAGTACTGTGGTAGCAGGTATTAGCATAAACTCTCTTCATCAATGGTCAGTTTTCTATTTCAGGTCAACTACTGCTATAGCGGATCAACAGTTTCAAGAGAATCTTGCCAAGCAAGTAAGTTAAACTGTTAACATGTATTCAGATAACTGTTACAGAAATTGGAAGGTAACTCACCACTTGAGTTCCTTTTGAGTACTGAGAAAAACAGACGTTTAGTATATACAACTGGCCAACACACTAGCAATGCTTTGGTCTAGCATCTTCTTTTGTGCATCACAAGTGTTTCTGGTTTTAACAGTGACAACAGTGAAACCTTTACCTAAAGAGGTCATACTCGATATAGGAGGCAAAGACTGCAGTCCTTCAAGCAACTTTTTACTGTTATGTAATTTTTTGTACTTCTTATTTCCTTTTCCAATGCATCTCTTCTTATCAAACTATGTTTCTTTCCTCATTCACTCGATTAATCTTTTGTCTTTATTTCTCTTCTTCTAGACTGTCCAATTGCTCCTCCTCATTTCACACAAAGGCTATTTTTTATCAGACTAAAATTTAACAAAAGCTAAACAATGAGAAAGACTAATTTGAGTCAATAGACTAAATCTAAAGCTGCCAAAAGAAACTGAGCTCTCAGCAGGTCCATTAGCTAAACAGAGTCATAGAGAGTGTGCGACAGGAGCCAGATTCACACACTCCTTGTTATCAACCCATAACTCATTTCACCTGTCTAACTCTCACACAGGAGCAGAGCTGATCCACTACAATAGCTGCATGGCATTTTTCAGAACATATTTAATGATAATATACAATTCTATGCAGAAAGACTTTGGACCAACAACAGTTCACTGTAGAGCAGGACTACTCATGCCACAGAAATACAAACCAAGCATATACAAAATGTTGCTGGTCAATTTTGTGGTTGGTTAGGATATACACTACCATTCAAAAGTTTCAAAAGGGTCACTTGCCTGAAAGTTTCTCATGATCTTAAAAACAATTTGATCCGAAGGCATATGCTTAAATGTTTGAAATTAGTTTTGTATACAAAAACATAATTGTGCCACCATATTAATATATTTAATTACAAACCTTAAATTAAAAAATATATATAAAATTTTTTTTTGAAATGGAACCGAATAATTAAGAAAAGCAAAGCTAAGTGCTTACTTTTGAGATACAATGTTCCTTATAGATTTGGTTTTTGTATCTTTTAAGCCTAGAAATAGTTCTATCTGTGTATCTGTGACTAGTGGGACAATTCTGCAATTGTATTAAGTATTATTTTGCTCTACAAAGGTAGATACTTTTCTATCAGGCATTAAAAAACTGAATAAAGGCTGAGCTTATACATTTATTTTACCATCTCTACTTCTCTGTTAATGTATTATTCAATTGAACACTCTCTACATCAGGGGTCTGTTTTAATAATAAAAAAATAATAATTTATAGAACTTTTAATGTTTGTCGCAAAGCGGCCGAGTTTACTTATTTTTTTCTAAAACATTACCCGTTTACATGCTAAAAGGGTCATGATGCAGGTCTCCTTGATGGTTTGACTTTCAGCACTCAACTGAATAACACAGACTGCATGACTATGATAATGATTACTGCAAGAGTTAGATTAACATACAGGTGCGAAGGGACTTCAACATTTCTAAATGCTCAAATAAAAAATACATATACATATTTGTCTCTGGCTTGCTTTTGTTCACATGTCAATGATGCCGAGATCTACTTTTATATTTAATTTGATCACTGAGAAGGTTTACCTTCAAAGTAGCACAAACATCACAAGCAGCCTCAAGAATGGACACAGAGTAGCCATATAACACTTTTCCTTGAGCAGAATATTGCACTACAGATCACTAAGTTTGTTCAAAGGTAAAAGTGAGAGCATGCATGGTTGCCAGATTGCACAAAATAAGTCTAACATTAGGCAAATTTTTTCCAATTTACGCAAGTATAAATCTCAAACTGGGGTGTTGCGTCACATATCTGGCAACCCCGAGCATGTTAAACGCTTGTGGAGACGTGTTAGGTCCCAATGCAAGTTAACTGAAATATCCAATGAAAAAAAAAATAAAATAGGCAAAGGGTGGCCACTTTGAAGATGCTAAAATATAACACAGTTTTTATTTATTTTGGATTTTGTTTAGTCACAACATAATTCCATTTCTATTATTCCATAGTTGTGATGACTTCACTATTATTCTAAAATGTGAATAATAATAATAATAAAGAATGAGTAAGTGACCCTAAACTTTTGAATGGTAGTATAAACTCTAAACCATTGCCGCCAAATGTATTCAGGCACTTAAGGCACAGTTAAAAAATGCATGAATGATATTGAGCACAACAGTGCCTACCCATTTTTTCAGTCGTCTTGGTTCTGGAAGTATTTTTACATTCATATAGGGATTTCATTAAACCCTTCTCAAAATAGTTCTAAGCCAGTGTGGAGAGTGAAGCAGGTGAGATGAGTGGTAAATGATTTCCACCTGTGCTTAACATCTGTATTGTGTTTCAGTGAGGAGTGATTGGGACTTTAAAGGAGAGGAGACAGCAGCAGTCGAGAGAGAGAGCCAAGCTTAGAAGCTGTTTGTGTGTGTTTGTCCCTGCTGTATTGGAAATGTATTTTTTTATGTGAAGCTATATTGTTGAACCATTAAGCGAATGTATTGTGTTGTCATTCAATAAAAATGACATTCCTGATTTGGAATTGCTGTCTCCTGCTTCCTCATTCCTTGAACCTCATTACAGTCATGAACCGAACCATAGAGCTCAGAGATGAATCACAAAATTACATGCTTTGATGCGAAGCAAAAAAGTATTTGAAAATCAAACAAATATAAGGCTAGACTTAATACAAGACTGTGTACTTAATGTCTTTCATGAGGGCATGAACTACAACCCCATGTCACCATGCAAATTATGTAATCAAATTAAAAATTATGGAAAAATACAAAACTATTGAATTAAAGTAAATAAAAGCAAATATACAAGTAGAGTGTAAGGAAACCAATGGACCGCTTCAATCACAGTGCATCATGCGAGTGGTGGGGGGGGGGGGGTCACTATAGAGATTGTTTTGCACGCTTTGTTCGCCATGATTCTCTGATTAGTGGACTGTTTTACTTCAGGATCATGAGTAGTGTAGTTCCTAACCAGAAATCTCTCTATTAGACAAGGCAAATGAATGTGGACCAATGGATTAACCAGAAGCCTATATCATCGAATAACAATGGTAGGTTTGTCTTTAAAGGTTTATAAGTTATCGTTATAAATCAATTCATCTATGGGAAAAAAAGAATTGGATTTGCACTTCCAGAACCAGTCACTCTTTACATTAATACATGGCTCTCTGGAATCCTCGATTCTGATAGGTCAATGACACTATCCAGTGGTCCGCTACTGCTCTGTAACAACAGCACATCCACATATCATATGGTTCATCGGGGTACTGCGAGCCATCTCTCCTGCTTCTTGAATGACTGTGTGATCTCTACAAGTAAGCTAATAAAATATTTAAACTCAAATCAATGTTTCATGGCCATTTATTTATTTGGCAAGTAGTCTTGTATAAGCTGAATAATGAGGAGTCAGACGGTCATTTTCACAAACACAAACAGAACTCCGACGCAAACTGGAGGTTGATTTCAGCTGTTCGGCGATTTCTTTCATCTCAAATTACATACGTTCAACGCAAATTAATATTATATGTTCAAGTATTTATTTATTTAGTTAGTAGCCATGTAATATGCAGGATAATATATAAACCTCTTCAGGGTGATACAAGTTCTGATCCGGGTCTGATCAGGGTTTATTGTGCGATAACAACCAACTGACTGAATATTATCCCTTACTTGGATAACAAGATATCAAACAAAGTGGCATCTGCAAGCAAGTGATGATAGAGCTGTACTTGCTTGTTTCATCATTTAAAAACCAACCAACATATTTTTGTGACAAGTTATGCTTGAAGTGTGTGCTTGTGTGTGCCTTAAAATAAATCACATTTGTATATTATTTTGTTATCTGATCCAATTAGTGTGGCTAATGTGTCCAAATACTTTGCTGCCACTGAATAACTGAAATATAATCAATGTGCAGACCAGCTATGCAGACAGATGGACCAACAAGGAGAAATATTTCCTCTGAAGATACAAAAGAAAAAGAAAGTGTCTCAAGTATGGAGGTGACTGTCATGAAAAAGATTTGCATCAGTAGTGTCATGCAGAAAACAAGGTGAGATAGATCTGAATAATGTTCAATCAGAGTGGTACAACAGTCTGAAAAACAAGATGCTGACAGAAAACCACATCACTGCCTACGTCTCCCACAGTGGCGAAGGAGTGCAAGAATGAGTGGCACAAACCGTAGACAAAGCGATTACGTACTCTGCTTCTCTCTGTGCAGATGACATTTCAAATCAGGTAGCTGCTGTATTTCGCCCTAGGGCTGAGACGAGACGACAGTGAGTGAGAGAGCGGGATAAAGAAGACATCCTGCTTGAGTCTGTGTGATTCTGCATCAGCTGCATTGATCAGCTTCAGTGTAAACAGAGTTCAGAAGCACAACTCAACCCCACAGCTGACATAAACAGGAAATTAGAACACTAAGATGAACATGCATGCAAAGAGAATTAAGGGATGAGAGGTCAGAGCTGTGGTTAGTTCAACAGCTTCAACCATGGGATTGGGACATGTCCCAATCTCTTTCAATTTAAAAACCTACTATCTCTCTCTCTCTACTATAAGCTGTGAATAAAAAGACAGCAGAGAGAGGTTGGAGCCATGGTGGAGTGGTTAGCACACAAGCTCTGGACATACTGAGCCCTGGTGCTCAAGCAGGAGATTCAGGTTTGAATCCATCCTATGACATATTCAGATTGCGACCTATCCACCTCTTTTCCCAGTAACTACCTTACATCTACTATAGCTTTTATTAAAAATAAATCAAACATCCAGAAAATCAAGAAAACAAAGAGTTTACAAATATGGTGCAGCAGTTAGTGCATTCAGGAGAAGCAGGTTTGAGTCCACACTGCTATATGTCCTGATCATCAATAAACAAATGTTTCAGCAGTTAGCGGATGCCAGACACGTCAAGCTGTGGTGCTTATTCAGGAGATCATACAGTAGTCTTGCAAGCCTTTTTGAGATTTAATCAGGTGCAGAATATGAATTATATATATCATATTTACATAGACCTTTACCATAGATATCAATATTTACTAGTTTAAATGCTAATTCTTTATTAGCAATACAACAAGTGAAAATCCAAATATTTGATAGCAGTAATTACATTTTCATTAATTCTTAATATAAAAATGACGTCATTACTCACACAAATAAACATATAAGCTATGTACTTCTCACCAGTAAAAAAAACCAAAAAAAAAACAACAATGTGTTATCAATAATAAAATTTTTACTAATACAAATATCCATTCCTGATAACATACTTCCTCAATTTAATTACTAGTAACTATTAAAAATGCTAATTTTTGACATCTGTAAAAAAAAAATCTACATTTTAGATTTGGTATTTTAGATATCTGGAAATTGATTTATTCATGGAAAATTAATTCAGGATATTTTAAAAGACATTCATCCTAGTTACATTGAAGCAATTTAAATAAGAAAATATGTTAAAAAATATATAACAATTAGATGATATTTTATTAGGGAGGCAATGGATTGCAGATATTAATAAATGGAACATTAAATCAAGATATTTTTAAAGACTTTCAAGCTACTTACAATAAGATTACGGATATCTGAAATCAACACTGCCACTAGTGACAACAATTGCACTGGTAACAATGTAATTCCGGATATAAAAAAAATTACAGAAGATAAAAAATAGATGATCATAGATTTTAAAAGTACATAACTGATGTGTGTATTTGGAACTCAAACTAACAATAGATTTAATTTTAAATATCTGTAATTGCATTTTTAATAGAAGTGGATGGCATATCATTGTGAAATTCTACTAGTGAAAATTCAGTTTCAGATATCAGTACTTACTCAATTATTATTATTTTTTTTGTACATTAAGAATTCATGTTTTTTCTAGTTTAAACCTAATAACTAGCATTAATACCTTTGCTTATATCAAGAATTATAATTTTTTTAACAAGTGATAATTGTTAGAATTTATATCCTACACAGGATTAAATGTCGAAAGGTACATTCGACAGCAGCAGATGCTTGAATCCAGCAAGCAACGTGTCCCGATCACGTCTAATCCACCCCTCTACCCTATAACCTCTATGTCCCAAATCCCATTTTCCCTCTCTTTCCCCAATAACTTCCTGTCAATCTCTACTATAAAACTGAATAAAAACAAGATTCCCACAAAACAAGAAAAAATAATGGCTAGGCTTGTGTGCAGCAGACACATACAGACTTGTTCAAGACATGTACTGTAGGTTCGTATTTTTGTTTAACTTTCGGTCATCGTCTACAACAGGCAGCTGTTGCATACAAATGAGGCAGATCCCACAAATTAAAAAAATATGTAAAATAATTTAAAAATAAAGTGGGTTTTAGCTGCGTTATGAAGCTAAAAATCTTCCCTGCTGCACTCAATTAAATGCAAAAGATAATGCCATTACACACCAATCCATCACAAACTTTATAATGAAAACACACCAAATATTCTCACTCTCAACTTCAAGTAAATATGTTGAAGAGTGTGCTAATGCATTAGGTACAGAGATAAACAAGGTGTTAGCAGGAGACGGTGAGGAATGGAATTAGAGCGAGTGGAAGAAACGGAGAAAGAGAGCGACAGGGGAAAAGAAAGAGACTGTGACAGCCACAGAAGTAATTAGATTTATGAGTGCTGTTAATACGATTATTTTAACACTACTTTACAAACTGTTAGCAAACACAAACTTAGCATTCACACACCCCGATAAAGACACATACACATTTGAAAATCGTTTTTGTCCTGATAAAACTGACCATCATCTGACAATCTTTATCATCGTCAACGATACAATGCTGATGCAACAGTGTGCAACCACACAAATGCACACAATGACACACATACGCATACACACTTTTCAGAGGTAAACTCTTGGAGATAGGCCAAATCTGGACAGTGCTTGAGAAAGAGGCTGGTTCGTCATTATTAAATTCTGAATGGCTCTCACCGGCTTTGAACAATGACTGCTCTCATTAGAGGTGTGTGTGTGTGTGTGTGTGTGTGTGTGTGTGTGTGTCTGTGTGTGGGTTTACTTGGATATATTTTGAGGACAAATTTGTTGCCAGAGCTAAACTTGACAAAGCCTATCTTTGGGGATATCCTTAAAGGTAAAAATAATTAATAAATAAGCAACTTTTTAATGTTTTCTTTTGACGATAGAGATTAGAGATTGGATTAGGGTTAGTCTTTGAACTCATTTAGATAGCAAGACAAATGTTTGTATGTATATATCTATAGCAGTTTGGAGAAACATTTGTTGCCGAAAGTAAGCTAAATCTGACAAAACCACACTTTTGGGAAATTGACTAATAAATAAAGCAAACACTGTTTTTAAAAATTCTTAAAAGTTTAATTTTAGGGTTCAATCATATACCATATACTTCTATTGTTATATATATATATATATATATATATGAAGCTAATTTTTTATGTTATGTCCTTGTTTAGATAGCTATATAAATGTGTGTGAGCGTGTATGCACCAAAACTGGCCCCAAAACTGAGCTAAATATGTTTATATAAAAAAAAAAGAATTAATTAATGTAGGGAAAGCTAATAAGAATCTGTAGCTTCCTAAACTACAAGCTATTTATCTTCAAATAGCTAAACTGCAGTCAAGCTAATTAGTTAGCTACAATACAAGTTACAAATAAAAAGTAGCTAACTACTGTAGATTGATAGAGTAGATTGGTCAAGAACTGCCCAGTAAGACAGGAAAACCCCTCTAACTGACATGCAATGCGATCAATCACAGTCGGTTCCGGCATTAAGATTAAATTCTCATTAATCTGGCAAATTTGGAAAAATAAAGGTGATTATTTTGCCCTCAAAAGTGCTCTTTGTATCAGTTTGGAACCTTGTGAACAAGACTCTGTTTCCATACGGACTGATGAAAAGACCTGTGTGCTTCTACTCGCACAAGTTCCATCAAACCAGCCAATCAGATTACGACTGTGTGTGTTGTGCCTGAGGCTGAGACTACTGGACAAGCTACAGTATTGTGAAAATCGCTGAGCTACTATAATGCTACTTAAAATTGTATTTCCGTTATTAGCGTCGCTACTTTTAGTTAGTTATCCCCAAACACTGTTGGAGACATTTTAGGGTACCCTTATCTTTTTTTGGATAAGCGATTAATAAATAAATACATCAATTCGGTTGTCTTTTAGGAGTCTGGTTAGGGTGTGGGTTAGGTTTAGATTTATATAAAAACAACAGACGTGTTGTCATGTCTAGATGTGTTTTTGGTCATGTTTTTTATTTTCTGGTCTTTTATTTTGAAAGGTTTTGTTCCCATTTCCTAGTTATGTGATGTCCTGTTTTCCCTTCATGTTTATGTTTTCATTGGTTCTTAGTCTTGTTATTGGTTCTTTCATGTAATTGGTTTATGCTTATTGTCTTGTTATCTTGTTCACAAAATAAATAAATGCATGACAAAACAAATATATAATTTCAGGAATCAAAACAGATCTCCTTACGGAGAAATTCGCCATTTTGAAACCACAATCGGTCTCTTTTGTGATTATGAAGAGAAATGATTTATGTTTAAAAGTGACTGATATTTATACGCATTAAGGGTCTGTCACGTGACTCGCATCAGCGCTGCAGAATACATTGAAGTCTATGAAGTGACTTTACACTAAAGTGTTTTTCACACGTTTTTGTTTCACCAGTAATGTCTTTGAGACTACTAAGCAACAAGAAATATTTAAAAAACTGTCCAAATTTATGAAGAGACATTGAATGTCTCATAATTTCTTTTAATGAAATATTAACTTATTGTTAATGAATATCAGAGACCCCAGTTATTGAACTCATTTAAATTCACCAAGAAACCGCTTAGACCAGAACATAAATGACTTTTATTACTTTCTGCTATCAAAGCAACTGCAAGCTTTTTTTCTCTCTTCCAAATACATGTTTTCAATGTTTATTGTGCAGATCTCCCGCTTTTTTACGTGGCAAACTTGTAAAATCGCCCCTCTGTGACGCTTTCTGCAAATCTTGTCATTTGGAGGGCAATGAGGCACTTGATGCTGAGTTCAGCATCCAGAACCAAATTAAAACTGCCACGAGGAGTCGTCTGTCCGAGGCAAAGATGCAAAATCTAATGACAATTGCGATTGAGTTCTGTTCAGTTAATTTTTTATGTGTTTTGTTAGTAATATTGCTTTGTTCATATGTCATGTTTTAGTGGCCTCCGCTGTCACTGCGGGGGGAAAAAACTTTCACCTGCTTCGTGTGGTGTCTGTTGTTCATCTGTTCTCTTCATAAATAAATAAATGCATAATCTGCTATATGCTCGTCCTGTAAATTCATGATTAAAAATTAATATGTGAAAGAAAATAAAAGCAATTAATTGTCTTATTATCATTAAAATATGAAAATTAAAATTACGGGTAATAATAGAATATGATGGAATTTTTACGACCATGTCCATCAAAATTACGGACAATGAGAAAGTCTAATGCAAGCACTGTATGTGACTGTTTTTTAGTTTTTTTTGCTACTAAGCCGGTCAGAAAAAATTGACACGTTCTTGAAAAGGAAACATATTGATGATGGTTAGCCTGTGTGGGATAGTGGGGTGCCATAGATTTTTTTAGTTGTAAAAAGTGTGCTGTGGTAGAAAAAATGTTGGGAAACACTGGTTTAGAGTTCTGTTTGTTCATTAGCTTATGTTTCCCCATGTTCATGTATTTAAGCCCTCATGTTTGCCATTGTCCTTTGTTGAGTATTGTTGGTGTAGCGTCGTGTGTCCATGTTTTGTCCATGTTTTGTTTATGTTTCACATTTGGATTTATGGTTGTTGGATTTCACTATTGTAAATAAACTGCACCTGAGTTCGTCATCACATCATCGTCTGCTCCGGTGTCATTGATTGCCAGCAACTTTACAGAATATTTGACCATACAATGGACCCAGCGGTTCAGCTTCTGAGCCTCTGTCAGGGGAGTTGTCCCCTGGAGGATTACGATAAGGGTTTTTGTGCCCTAGCCTGTCAGGTGGCTTTTAATGTGCTCGACCCTTAAGGATATTTTTCGGGTCAGACTTAATGAGCTCATCTCCTCCTTGATGTCTGGCGGTCGCAGTCCCCTCAATCAGAGTTTCACGTCATGGCCGCCGAGCCAGAGTTTCACGTCATGGCCACCAAGCAAGAGTTTCACTTCATGGCTGCCGCCACGCCAGAGTTCCTCGACATGGCCGCCGTCGAGCCAGAGTTCCTCGACATGGCCACCGCCCATGTCTGCCACAGCCAATGAGCCAACGTTGCCAGCCTCATCTGTCCCAGAGCCTGCGCCGCCAACTTTGGAGGAAGAGAAGGGATTTTGTCTCGGAGTCTCAGCCTGTTTTCATGACCACAGAGGTCGTTCCCGAGACTCTGTACATGTTCACAACCACAGAGGTTGTTTCCAAGTCTCTGCCCATCTTCATGACAATGGAGGTTGTTTCCAATTCTCTGCCCATTATTCGACCACAGAGATCGATTCTAAGTCTCTGTCCATACCCACAACCACAGAGGTCGCTCCCAAGACTCCGCTCATGTTCACGACCACAGAGGTTGTTTTCCAAATCTCTGCCCATGTTCATGACCACGGAGGTCGTTCCCAAGTCTCTGGCCATGTATATGACCACGGAGGTCGTTTCTAAGTCTCTGTCGATACCCACGACCACAGAGGCCCATGACTCTGCTCCTGTTCACGACCACTGAGGTCTTTTCCCAGTTAATTAGGACACTTAGTTTCAAACCTCCCACAGCTCCAGGCCATGTCACAGCCATGTCAGATTCAGCTCCAGGCCATGTCACAGCCACGCCAGAGTCAGCTCCAGGCCATGTCACAGCCACACCACAGTCAGCTCCTGGCCATGTCACAGCTGCGCCAGAGTGAAGTCCAGGCCATGTCACAGCCACACCACAGTCAGCTCCAGGCCATGTCACAGCCACACCACAGTCAGCTCCTGGCCATGTCACAGCTGCGCCAGAGTGAAGTCCAGGCCATGTCACAGCCACACCACAGCCTGCTCCATGCCTTGTCACAGCCAAGCCCCAGATTGCTCCATGCCATGTCACAGCCAAACCTCAGTCTGCTCCATGCCATGTCATAAGCAAGCCTCTGCTCCATGGTCCAGGCCCGCCTCCGCTCCACGGTCCAGGCCCACCTTTGCTCAAAAATGGCTTGATAAGAAATCATCAAGGTTGTAACATCACAACCAAGAGGCCATTAATATCTGACTGGCCACATTTATACATCAACACCTACAGAGCGTAACAGTACCCGCCCCCTTTTTTTAGCTGGCTTGGTCCTGGAAGTATTTTCCCAATTGATTTTCTCCATAGGGATTTCATAAAAACCTTCATAAAAGAGTTTAAATCCATGAACCATAGCAACCAGCTCCAAGGTGAATCACAACATTGTGATTCACAAAAACTATTTAAGCAAAAATATATAAAAATGTATAATTGAAAATCAGACAATGGAAATCCATGAAACATTACAAATGACATCATCGAATAAGAAACAATGGTAATATATACAACTATTGATATACAGGTGAAACTCGAAAAATTAGAATATCGTGCAAAAGTTCATTAATTTCAGTAATTCAACTTAAAAGGTGAAACTAATATATTATATAGACTCATTACAAGCAAAGTAAGATATTTCAAGCCTTTATTTGATATAATTTTGATGATTATGGCTTACAGCTTGTGAAAACCCCAAATTCAGAATCTCAGAAAATTAGAATATTGTGAAAAGGTTCAGTATTGTAGGCTCAAAGTGTCACACTCTAATCAGCTAAACACCTGCAAAGGGTTCCTGAGCCTTTAAATGGTCTCTCAGTCTGGTTCAGTTGAATTCACAATCATGGGGAAGACTGCTGACCTGACAGTTGTGCAGAAAACCATCATTGACACCCTCCACAAGGAGGGACAGCCTCAAAAGGTAATTGCAAAAGAAGTTGGATGTTCTCAAAGTGCTGTATCAAAGCACATTAATAGAAAGTTAAGTGGAAGGGAAAAGTGTGGAAGAAAAAGGTGCACAAGCAGCAGGGATGACCGTAGCCTGGAGAGGATTGTCAGGAAAAGGCCATTCAAATGTGTGGGGAGCTTCACAAGGAGTGGACTGAGGCTGGAGTTACTGCATCAAGAGCCACCACACACAGACGGGTCCTGGACATGGGCTTCAAATGTCAAACGTCTTACCTGGGCTAAAGAAAAAAGAACTGGTCTGTTGCTCAGTGGTCCAAAGTCCTCTTTTCTGATGAGAGCAAATTTTGCATCTCATTTGGAAACCAAGGTCCCAGAGTCTGGAGGAAGAATGCAGAGGCACACAATCCAAGATGCTTGAAGTCCAGTGTGAAGTTTCCACAGTCTGTGTTGGTTTGGGGAGCCATGTCATCGGCTGGTGTTGGTCCACTGTGCTTTATTAAGTCCAGAGTCAACGCAGCCGTCTACCGGGACATTTTAGAGCACTTCATGCTTCCTTCAGCAGACAAGCTTTATGGAGATGCTGACTTCATTTTCCAGCAGGACTTGGCACCTGCCCACACTGCCAAAAGTACCAAAACCTGGTTCAATGACCATGGTATTACTGTGCTTGATTGGCCAGCAAACTCGCCTGACCTGAACCCCATAGAGAATCTATGGGGCATTGCCAAGAGAAAGATGAGAGACATGAGACCAAACAATGCAGAAGAGCTGAAGGCCGCTATTGAAGCATCTTGGTCTTCCATAACACCTCAGCAGTGCCACAGGCTGATAGCATCCATGTCACGCCGCATTGAGGCAGTAATTAATGCAAAAGGGGCCCAAACCAAGTACTGAGTACATATGCCTGATTATACTTTTCAGAGGGCCGACATTTCTGTATTTAAAATCCTTTTTTTTTATTGATTTCATGTAATATTCTAATTTTCTGAGATTCTGAATTTGGGGTTTTCATAAGCTGTAAGCCATAATCATCAAAATTATATCAAATAAAGGCTTGAAATATCTTACTTTGCTTGTAATGAGTCTATATAATATATTAGTTTCACCTTTTAAGCTGAATTACTGAAATTAATGAACTTTTGCACGATATTCAAATTTTTCGAGTTTCACCTGTATAGTTGACAATAAGTTTAGAAATAATACTTTTTAATTTATTGGAAAATAAATCTGATATATACAAGTAGTTTGAGAGAGCAGGGAGACTTGAATGCATCATTCACAGTGTGTATATCAACGTATAATATAAATATATTACAGTTTATGAAGCTTCTGTGTGTTTAAAATTTTATGGGGGTTTAAAGTACAAACAATGTGCTTCAACCATTTCATGAAATGTTGGCTACAATGTGAACGCCTGGAAACGGAACCTTAAAAATACAATTTGATAGAACTCACTTATCTAAAGATGGTTCAAAACTCTTGTTAGCTTTAAGACAAAATATCGATCCATTTTGGATATAACAGCGATAAACACTTTCAACTGTAATGCCAGACTTTGACAAGCAGCAGCATGATATCCAAGAAATCCAGCCCTCTCATTGGACAGAATGAGTACAAATAAATGAGTGCCCAAATGATTTGTTAAAGTTGGAGCAGAAGAAATCCATTCAAAGCCGCTCATGACGCTAAAGAGCTGCCATTCTGGGGTGTGTATGTAATATGTAAAGTGAGTGTGTATTGTCTATCAGTGCCTTCAGTAGACGGTCAGTAAAATCAGCATATATATATATATGCGCTATCACAGTTTGAAAGATACAAACTTTATTTCCGAATGCTAAAAGTATATAAACAGTGTTGATTTATGACACTTTGATTACCTTGCAACAGCATTGGTACAATGAATGCATTTAATCTTCATTTGAAGTCTGAGATCAACATAAGGATGTGATTTAACCACTGAGACTCCAGGATAATTGTCAGATTTTGAAGCAATTACTGTATTGTCACAGTCAGTGATTGGCTGCTGCTCAGTGTTTTTCACTCCTCATTTGCATAAATTTGAGCGTTTCTCAACATGTTGACACTTTCAACCGCATTCAACGCTTGCTCCGCACCACCATCAATCTTACAATACCCCTTGCGTGTCGCTTGGCTCCCATGAATTAAAAACAGCCACTGAGAGAACAAGTAGAAGGTAATTAGTCAGTTACTGTATTTAAACATACATGTGAGCTCCTAAAATGTATAGCTTAATTCTGTGATGTGGGTAAGGCAGGGGTGGTAGCAGTGTCACAAGACATTTAGAACCCAAAAAATGGGTTGTGGACCAAAAACAAAAGGGGTCATATGTTGTCAATGTTTAATTCTCAAACTATTAATCTCTTTACACAACATAGCAAGCACTAAATCACTAAATATTTGTGACTGCTGCATCAAATACACCTACAAGTAAATGCCTTGGAATAATTGCATCAGCTCCTTCAGAAATTTGTGACTGGCTCAAACTCACTGACAGCTGGAATCTTACATTGAATGTCATAACCTTGTATGTGTGTGCACAATTATGTTACCCTTTTATTACGGCTGACATAACTGCATTACAACTATCGTATGGATTTTTTCATTTGGCAATGCAACAACTCTTGGCATTTCAACAACAGGCCCTTCCCTTGAAATGAAAAAAAAAATGGCTTTATACTACAGGTGAAAGCACCTCTGGTTTGGACACTCACATGCTTCCAGTGGCTGAGCTGCTTTCTGTAGGCAGAGATCCATTAGAGCGTTCCATCTGCGCCAACCTGAAGAGACACAGAGATCAATAAGACAGTATTCCATTGTTTATTAGCATAGAAAAGATTCAGGATATGGATTTTTGTTCTCCAAGACTGTGAGCATGCAGAGCATGTTTATTCATGTATTGAGTGAGTGATGAATGAGAACATAAAAAAATAAAACTGAAATATGAGCATTGGTGTAGCCAAGAGGGCTGGACAACACCAATCGAAGCTCAACACAACAGTTGCACCACTTTTGCACACTGTATTTCAGAGCAAACACTTACGTCTTATTTAGTAACCAACTTCAATCTTGTTTAACCAGGTGCTATTGCTATAGCACTGTGTCATGCACATTTAAAATAAGTCTTTGTCATGCATTTCAGAGAAACACTCCTACTATATCAGTTAAATTTGTGCCTTATTCGCAAAAGTCAGTAATTGCACCAGGCAAATTGTGTTTAGCACATTTGTGGGCGTGATTTTGCACCATTATCTGACTTTCATAATTCCTTTAGTGAACTGAGTGCTACAACAATGCAGACAGCGCATGTAAATAAACAACATTATGAGTGGATGGCATTCCTTCTTAGTCAATTCTCAATAATCCAAATCAATAACCCTGCCTGTATGACAGTTCAAGTGTAAGGAGCTGTACTTTCACAGCTTACACACTCTCAGGACTGAAAACTGCAATGGATTACTCTCCTGCCATGTCAGAGTTCCTATAATGGGACACAGGCCTCAGAAGTAGTCTACAGTATATTCAAAATCCCATAATAGCTGTGAGCGTGCTCTTGACATGGAGCGTTTCTAGATGCCGGTAAAAATCCATTTTCAATCTTTAAGGGTGGAAGGTCAGAAGTGGATGCGATGCATGCATGGTATGTTCTTTTCTTTGTGTAGGTGTAAATTGAATTGATACACACCTAATTTACTCTATGTAGCAGCAGATGAAATTGGCTATGGTGGAGGATCAGAGGTCTAACAGCATGTGTGCATTTAAACCGCTCATCTGTCACCAGTCTTATATTGTTCTTGTTGCAGAAATGCATTCTGGCTGTGTGAGGACAGCTGATCTTATGTTGCATTCACAATGTGTCAGAATTACTGTAATTAGAAGATAGCAACTTTAAAAATCCACTCTGAGCTGTTCAGGTCCTCCGAAGATTCATATCTAAGGCAACGACAAATATGTGTGGCTTTATTTACTAAATATTTAATCACTGCATTAATTTAACTTTACAGCAGGGAACACAGGCAGTAATAAAATGAAATATCAATCTAGAAACAGACCGATAATCGGTTTGACCGATATTTTTAAAGATATTTAAAATGTTTCACTTTTATTTGGTTATCGGTTCTTTAATATCGTGTCTTTAAAGAACAGAAAAAAGAAAGTGCAGCAGGAAACACTGGCTATAATAAAATTATATATTAAACTAAAAGGACCACAGTATTTTCACAGTGTTTTTCTTTTATTCGGTTATCAGTTCTTTAATATTCAAGAAAGACTTGGATGCTAGAAACTAGTAATTAAAGAAATTCTGACATAATGTAAAAGCAGCATTATATCAATGCGGTTAGTTTGTACTGTAACATTGACAGTAACGTATACCTGCTGGCGTACTGCTCTATCCGTGAGTGTGTGTCGTCATGAGGGAGTTGTGGAGATGGGGACAGCCTAAAAACAAAAAGAAAATGTAAACATAAACACATCAAAAGTAATCAAGAACGTGCATGATTTTAAATAGCCAATTATGCGTTAAATGATCTACAGCAAAGGTGGTGTTATTGGGACAGATGAAATGTGGACGAAGGTTAGACGAAAAGAAAAAACAATAAACAGAAGGGGTGGAGGGGGTCGTGCAGGTGGATCTGTCATTCCATGAGTGCAGTGATGTGAGCAGCATGCTGTACTGAGGAAGATGAGGAGGATGAGGAGGGACTGATGGTTGACTGGTGTAGATACTCACTCATACTGCTCCGGACACATGCTGATCAGAGTGACCGGACTGCAGGAGGGAAAAAAGAAAATAAAAACAGAGGAAAAGGAGGTGTTGGGGGGAAGGGAAGACATTTTTTGTAGGGTCAGAGGTTACACAATGTGGAGTCGGAGCCAAACACAAGGGCGTGGAGGTGTGCAGGTTGAAATTCCCCTCCAAGAATGTAGGAGGCATTACAGAATATTGAGGAATGTTGCAACTGAAATACTCATTCGTACACAGCCTGTAGGGATCTGTAGAATGATTTGAAGATTTGTTAATTCACCCAAAAAAAAACTCATTCTCATGTCGTTCCAAACCTGTATGCTTTTATATCTTTCGCTGTACACAAAAGGAGAAATTGTATTGAAAAGAGAAAATAACATGGTTTTGGAATGACATGAGGGTTAATAAAGGACAGAATTTTCATTTTTGGATGAACTATTACTTTAACCTTAAACAGATTCTCATATTAACTTGACCCATAACATAAACACTGGCATTACAATATATAATAATAATAATAATGATACAAAATAAATAAGTAAATAAATAAAGCTAAATTACGAAAAAAGACAACATACTTTGATTTGATACTTCATGGATTCCCAGAACCAGCTAATTTTTCTCTCTTTTTAAAATAAATGTATAATATGGAAATTCATAAAATTCCTTGTACAAATTACCATTTTATCCCCTTAACAAGTAATACAAGCTCTCCAAAGAAATGATAATGTTAGCTCTGATCTAAAGGCTTTAAGCAAACTAAATCATAATATAAAACCAGTATCAAAACAGAGCTCAGACATAGAGAAACATACTGTACAGACACACACAGAATGACATTTAGCTTCAGAACTTCAAAGATCAGATCTTAAATCCAATCTTTACTCTTTCATTTGCTTGCATTCTATTTCAGTGTCTTTTCAAAAGAAAACTGGCTTTTAATAGACCATTTTAAGGACCTTTCATCAGGGTAAGAAGTGATGTCTTTGCTCCATGAACATTTGCATTTACTTGTCAAACTCATTCAAAAGAACAGAGGGAAGTGCTTCATTCACTGTGACTATAACATGATTACCATTAATAACATTAACAGGATTGTCATAAAAGGTCATTCGTGGTGGTGTAGTGGACTCATCTCAATCCGGGTGGCAGAGGACGAATCTCAGTTGCCTCCGTGTCTGAGACTGTCAACCCAGTGCATCTTATCACGTGGCTTGTTGAACGTGTGTGGAGGCTTCACACTATTCTCCATGACATCCACGCACAACTCACCACGCGTCTCACCAAGCGGAGAACCACATTATAGTGAACATGAGGAGGTTACCCTATGTGACTATACCCCTCCCTCGCAACCGGGACAATTTGGTTGCTTAGGAGACCTGGCTGGAGTCACTCAACCCACCCTGGATGCAAACTCACGACTCCAGGGGTGGTAGTCATACCAGGTAATTAAAGGTAATTATTAAAATGTGAATCATGTTGTTTGGTGGATGGATGTCTAGATATCACAGGAATGAAGTGTTTAAATCTCAGAAAAAGTCAACACAAATGGATGCGTGAACTGCTGCAATGAAGTGAGATGGCTGGAAGCGTGCAGTACTAACAACAGTAGCACACGTCTTATCTTTGACATTTGAACAAAATTTATGCCAACTAATTGTAAGTTTGATAGGTAGAGCTATAAAAGTTATTACAGATTGCTCTCATTATAATGAATGAAGCTGGGCAAGTCATTTACTATCACATTTAGTCATTTAGCAGACACTTTTATCCAAAATGACTTCAAAAATGACACCAAAAAATAAATCCTTAACTTGTCCGCAGGTCACGCAGACAGCTTCACTGAACGGCTTCATTGATTATAATAGGAGCGATCTAATATTCCCGATTATTCCATTGAGGAAATTTTACAATTTATAAAATCTTATCACTTCTCTCGCGTACACGCTCAGTATCAACAACACGTCTGGATAATCACTTAAGATAAACATTTGATGTTCTTTGAGAAAATATGTCAACTTGGAGCCGTATTTAAAGGATCCAGTAATGATATCGGAATTGCTCCGAGGCCAGTGGCATTCTAATTCCTTTGTTATCATTCACATCCTTGAAATGGTCTATAGCACACAGCGCTATGCACAAAGATCAAACACTCTTTTAACTCGACAGGGACAAGTTTAATCTGTTTAAGAACCCCAGTAAATCTCAGTTCTTTAGTTAAGATAATGTCACATTTGCCTTTTCCTGCATCTGAAAACGTGAAGCATTCAGATTAACTGTCTGTATATCACAGGAAAGAGGCGTATTGGTCTTTTCACAGCAAAGCTCAATGCAGCTTTGACAGTTTGACAGCGGTCTAGGATGAGAAGGTAGGACACTGGTAATGGAGAGCATTTCTGAAACAATAATTTTTTCTACTGTGATTGTAGTTCAACTTTGGTATTCGACGTGAAACATACAACAAAACTGACCATGGTTTTACTACAGAACCTGTGATATTTATGGTAAAACCAATTCATGGTGAACACATGTAGTAATGATACAGAAAAAAAAAACATTTGGTAAAAAATAAAATTCATCCTACAAAAAAACACATAGTTAGTTTGTACACTTTTACTTGTACAACAAATTGGTGTTGTTGTTTTTAGGGGTTCAAATGCTTAGCGAAACTTGGTCAAACTTGCCATGCTTGTGTAAGTGGACAGTCTTTGGTCGCCCAGAAGATTTGGCACGGTTTTGCCACATGGTGGCAGTATAATAAACCGTTAATCCTATTGACAAAATTTGCATTCATTGTCTTTGTCTCAGCTGCCATCATTGTCTATATGGACATTCATGTATTTTGAAAAAAATGGCTGCCATCAGCCAATAAAATTTACATTTACATTTATGCATTTTGCAGACACTTTTATCCAAAGCGACTTACAGTGCACTTATTACAGGGACAATCCCCCCCGGAGCAACCTGGATTAAGTGCCTTGCTCAAGGACACAATGGTGGTGGCTGTGAGGATTGAACCTGCAACCTTCTAATTTCAGAAGCTATTACACAAGGTTAACAGTAACCGATCGGAACGAAACTTGGTGGACCTATTTGACACTTGGTCTGAGAGGGTTGTGTAAAGTTAAAAAAAAATCAGCCACTAGGTGGTGAAAACACAAGTAATATATATCACCTGAAAGCTCTTCTCATTCTAAACAACTTTGCGTCAAGAAACTGTTCTGTAAATATTTCTGATAATGTTAAAAACCTACTTTTGTGAACTAGTGCTAGGGTTTTTGCCCGATCGGAACCAAATCATTGCAGAAATATACTCTGGAGTCTGATTATCAATAATTGTAAAAAAAAAGTTGAAATTTCGACTCACGGTCGCTAAGGGGTGCCAAAACATTAGAAAAGGGCGGCACATTTTTACTAAAATGGCAATAATGCCCGAACGAACTGAGATATTTTCACCAAGCCCGGTACAGGCCATGCCCTCGAAGGTCGGACTGAGCATTGTTAATTGGGACAGTCTAGCCTACGGAAGACTGTTCTTGTCAACAACTGTGATAGCTGCCAAGTGACTAACATTTGTACTGGACTTTTTAAGTTATTTTAAACTGTCTGAAAACAAAACAGGGTTCACAAACTGTCTAAATATTTTCACCATTGTCCATTTCTGTATATAATAAAGAGTATAAACTATATATAATCGCATCTTAGTAAGATATATGTCAACATTTGAACCACTTTAAAGTTTTTTTTCCTACATTTGTACCATTAGATATTTGAGTAAGTTGAAACCCAATAGTTATGTTTAAACGTGTAATTCTGCAATTTCTCTAAAAAAAATCCTGTCGTCACTGGCGCACAATGAATTCTTGGGTAGGGAAGACCGTGAAGGATCCATCTGTTGTATTCTTAATTTCACGGGAAACAGACAACGTTTGGAGGCCACATTTGAAGGAGCCTTCAAACTGGGACAGCCTTTGTCGCGCAGCAGTGACGCAATCGGCCTTACTTCAAACAACTTACTCAAATATTGAATGCAGCCTCTGAATTGGGACTGCTATAATTCATATAATTTGTTAGATCTCCTCATACTGAACAACTTTGCCTCAAGAACCACTGTTGTCAATCAAATCGTTAATTAAATATTCACGATTATGTAAAAAAAACATACTTTTATGAACTAGTCCGAGGTTTCTCGCTCAACCTCAATACAAACAATGCAGTACAATTCTCTGGAATATCTAGGTCAATAATTATAAAAAAAATTAAATTTGAACTTTACCTTTTGGGTAGATAAAACACTGTCATTTAGAAAATGGGTGTGGTCAAGTGTACAAATAAGCCCATAATTCCTAAACAAAACCTCAGAACTTCACAAAATTAGGAGAACACATGCAACATATGATTCTAAACAAGCATGCAGACTTGTATGGAGATCGGACCATAAGTGGCGTTATGAGCTTTAAAAAGCTTTAAAAACCATATATTTCCTGTATTGGCTGTAAATGGTCTATTCTATCTATAATCTAGGTGGTTACATGCTTGCTAGGTAAAACATAATAGCTTTTTACACATGTGCTTAAAGTCCTTAAACCACTTGAACCCCATTAAATGCTGCTCGCAGCTATAATTTTCTTCAGGTTTTTTTTTTTTCCTTTTGTTTTGGGCAGAATGATTATGGTTTTAACCATAGTTTAAGTTTTTCTGTATTTCATGGATTCCATTTCATGGTTAAAATATGGTTACCATAGTAAAATTGTGATAAATGTTCTACCATAGTTCAACTATAACTATTGTACTAAAACCATGGACAATTTTGCAGTTACTATGATTTTACTGCAAATGCCATTGTTTAACTGTGGTTACTGTAGTAAAACCATGGTTAACATTCGTAAGAGATGGATGAAGCTATTGCAAGGTAATACAAACCTTCCAAGAGAAAATGCAAAACTACAGTGAGGCCGAAGTTTTGATGAAAGATTATGAAGGCAAACATTCATGCACATTAAGACTAGGAACATATATTAACAAAGCAAATAGGGTCCATTTCGATTTCATGTTGACTTTAAGGGCGAAATGAGAAGGGAGCCGGCTGAATAGAGAGAGAATCAAAGAGGGTGGAGGAGGAAGAAATATGAACTGTGTCAATGCCAACACGGTCCAGTTATCTCGACAGTATAATGGCCCGCCTGGTGTATCCGTGTGTACACAGTGCTGGGCTCAAAGTAATGAGGGATTCTGTGAATTAATGCTGACAGTCAAGAACCGCGAGCTCTCCAACAAAAGACGGTCAATATCCCCTGGCGCTTTGGAATTTTAAGAATACCAAACACTGTACAGTTTCATTTTGCTCTTGGAAAGAGCGCTGAATACATTTCAAACACGGTCATCACTTTTTGTTAAAGCTGACATGCAGCCACAAATCGGAGCTGGATTTTGCTCCTGTGATTGCATTCTGCAACATGTCCATTCAAAACCCAGAAAATCAAACGTTACTTAAAGCAGTTTGATATCACAGAGCGCTCAGATCGGCTGAATGTCATGCTAACATGGACTGACAGGAATCCTGTGCAGAGCAGGCAGAATTTTTGGCTTTGCTCTTGGGGATTAACAATCAGCAACAACTAAAGAAATTGGTCAATTTCAGTTCTTTGTCATGTAAGCTTCCTTCCAAAGTGCCTCAAATACATTAATTTTAGAGATCAGCCCCACTCAAGAAAGCAGATGTGCTGTAAGGGTAGAATGTAGTCGTGAGAAGTGATATTGCATAACTCTCAATTTTCATGAATTGGCCACACTTGGGCTTTAAGCAACAGCCAATTAAGTATTTTGGCATTGTTTCAAGCAGCTGTTTTAAGTAAGGCAACATCTGAAGTTCTCCCAATAGTTAACCAAGTAAATGAATGCAGGTTAATGATAATGTGAGGCATAACGTACAGCCAGTCAATCATAATCATAAAATAAAGGGTAATCGGGACCCGATGCAAAGCTTATTACACAGCTTCTTACCAAATAAGTAAATAAATAAATGGACATTAAATATTTATCTGAGTTGAAATTATGATATTCTATGAAAAAAAAGAGACAGAAGAGACTCCAGGACCACTGAATTCTACCTCTGCTTTGCGTTGGGGTCCTGATCAACCTGTATTTATTCAGCACCATACATTAATAAAAGTTATTGTAATAATAGAAAATAACTAAATATTTGAAAAAGATACTCTCAAAGGTGAACTTGACCTTCAGCCTCCATGTCCCAGTGACTATTTTAGCTCTCAGCAGGTAGAGGCTCAAACAACTATAGTACAGTAGACCTCTGTTTTGTTAGGATATAGTAGAAGGAAATTACTGGTCATCAAGTCTTTCATATCATTAATAATTAATTTGGAAATGCCAAATTAATTTATTTAGAGAAAATATGAAGCTGAATGTCGTTGTTATAAAGCTAAAATATAGTTTTATGTTTCCTGATAAGGTCTCTTAAGGGAAGCTTATGCAAGAAGAACAGCAGAGGACCTAACACAGAGCCTTGAGGCACTCCATTCTTAACATGTGTTTGAATGCCTTGCTATGGCCTGACACAAAATCCTCTCCACAATCGATTGCTTACTCGGATTCAGATCTGGCTCCATTCTGGTACGGAATGCCCACTTTTACGAATGCCTTTTTTTGCCACCTTGTGGCTAACAAATAGATTTTAAGTAAATAAAAGTTTGTAAAACTTGGTAAATGATTACCCCTTAGCTTCTCAGTTGACAATTGTACACCTCCTAAGTGCTAGCATTGCCATTTTGTTTCTTTATAACCTCACAGGCCCACAAATATAGCACTTGAATGGAGGTGATTATTCACACAATACTCACAGTTGCACAGAACCAGAGAAGAAGTTAGATGAAACAAAAATAAACTCAAAATATCTCAAGGCTAAACATTTCCAAGTATCGGACAAGGGAACACAATTTAACATATGATACATTTTGTAATGTCATTCAAACAACCATAGAAATGGAATGTGATAATGCCATTTAATGGAATTCAGTACTTCTCAGAAATGAAAAAATCTATTGTTTGACAGCCCTTAAAACATTCCAGAGAAGAAACCAAATCATGGGGACAGTAACTTCAACATAGCACATTTAATATAACTAAAACTGCAGATAATCCACAGATATGTTATATATAAGATGCTTACGTTTCCATATTGTCTCCTTCTAGGACCGTCTGAACAGGCAGGTAACCCAGACGAGGGTGCTTTGCAAAGTACTTCTTAGTGCGAAACTTGTTTTTTAAGACTTTGGTAAAATCTCTCATGTCTTCCCCTGAGGTGGTCTGAAAATGAGGCAGAGAGAGAGAGAGATGATTGATTAGAGAAAATTTGGAAGTGAATTTTCTTTATTAACAATTGCTCAAAGAAACTTCTAAGGCTGAGACCCACCTATTCCTAATCTCTGAAAACCCTTTGGATAATTAGTGGTGTTTGCACAACCAAACATTTAAAAAGTGTATCTATATATATATACACAAGTACAACATCTTCACGGAGCTTCTTCAGTGTATCTGATATCAAGAAGCAGGGACACTTATGAGAAGCATGAACATCTGCAGCTCACTAAAACAATGGATAATTTTGGATAACTTTTCTGTTTAGATTAAACCTAATCTGCATCTGAGAGAAATAACGCAGCATTTTTTTTTTTCCGTTCTTTGCCTTTTCTGACTTTTCGGTTTATGATCATACAGTAACATGTTGATATAGTGATCGATGTCATCATGAAACAAAGTCCCTCCCCTCCAAATTCTATCACAAGTGGTCACAGGAGACGCATTTAAACTACCAGGTTTAAACAGCGATGTGTCTCCCCTGACCACATGTGACCAGCTCACCTGAGACGTATCTTAATACCAGGTGTAAACGGGGTCTAAGTATTACACTTTCAACATGTGACTCATCCTACATTGTTGTACATAATACCTCAAAACTGGTATGTGGAGAAAGGTGTGCAATTACTTTTTATTTTAGCAACCTGACCCAAGATTTCCACCTGATGGTCAATTAAACAGACACACACACACACACGTAAGTATACACACTTGCGTTTTAGGCTACTACATGTGAAATACAGTATAATCAAGAGCATGTGTAGCTCATTAGACAAACAGAACACCAATTCTCTTTCTTACTCGCACACTTTTATGTCCCCACAGATCCGAGACTGATCTTTCCAGCACTTGTTTCTTTCCTCAATCTTCTACTAAACTGAGAGGTGTTTCAGTCTGATACAGACTAGCCAATCCAGGCTTTTTTTGTCTGTCTGCATCTGCACGCAGTCTTCTTTCTCAGCACATATTCCCTAAGCAAATCTCATCTCTTCCGCTGACTGTGAAACTCCCCGAAAACAAGGATCTAAACAGTAAACGAATTACAGACGGCTTCTGTCTCGTCCTGTTTGTTTGTTTTTTTTACCCTCAAATTGGAGCTAATCCATGGACGAACACACAAACTCCAGGCACTGATGACCTCATGAAGAAAATGATGGACCAGTCAAGCTAATCTTAGTAAAGTAATATTATAGACTTTATGTTATATGCAACTCTTTGAAACAATTTAGATATTTGCGATAATGCTCAACTTGGTAGATGTAGGAAAGGAAGGGTAGAACAGTGTATTTTTCAGAAAGGCAGTTTCAATAAAAAGAGCCAAACGCCTTCTCGACCAAGGCATGTGAAATTAGATGGACCGACCAATACAATTTCTTTTTTTTATCCCCATTTCTCCCAATTTGGAATGCCCAATTCCCACTACTTAGTAGGTCCTCGTGGTGGCACATTTACTCACCTCAATTTGGGTGGTAGAGGACAAGCCTCAGTTGCCTTTGCTTCTGGGACAGTCAATCTGTCCATCTTATCACGTGTGTCGTGCACAAATAGCAACGTGAAAAAATCGTCAAGATGGAGCAGTTAATTGATCTCCTTGCTTCGGGGAGAGTTTTATTTGCGGTTTTGGAGAAATTGCACATCGTTTTATTAAATGCTGCCAGAAGATGCCACAGAATAAGTGAAAATATCTGATATAAGGAGGGCTGAAATGGATGTGATGCCCATACACCACAAGCCTCTGCATACCTGGGAGTACCCACTCTCAAAACTGTTCTGGCAGACTGTGAGGACCAGCTGTGGGTTAAACACTTGTGAGCCAAGGTCTGACCTGCAGTTGGGCCATTCACATCAAGCTATCGCATGCTCATAACACACTTACGAATGGTCAAAACTCGTCATTTATTTGCGAATAAACTGTTTCGCGTCACCTTAATGTGCATTTGAACTATTGCAAATCTCAAGAAAATCTACCTCTTTCTAGCGCTACATTTCTAAGTGGATTTTGGGAGTTTATTCATATATCAAGAGTTTAATTACGGATTTCTTATGTGCAATTTCAAAATGTGCATAAATGGATGGAAAACCTGCTATTGCCCATTATCCCAGACATCAAATTTCCTACACAGCTGTGATTCTATGGAAACGCATAAAAACATGATCCTGATGATAATTTACTCCAAAATCATAAGAAACAATGAGAATTTACATTATGTTTAGCATATAGAAAATGAAGCCTATTTTTAGAGCCATTAAGATTTTTTACATTGTGACTTTATTTTCATGACAGTGTCGCACATTTTAGTCCCCATTTCTCATTTCTCAAAATATTATGAAATATTTTACATGATAACATTCCTTAAACATAACAATTTGAAGCAAGAACAATGTTTAAATACCATGATTCTGCCACAGTTTTCCACTGATAAAAGAAAATCATATGTGTTTTAAACGTAAGTAAACGCAAGTAAATAAAGTAATTTTTCATTTTTGCATGAACTATTTCTTTGAAAATGCTCTATGGCATTTCATATGAGTGGGAATGAACCACAGCACACAAATCACTCAGTTACTCTGACTAAAAACCTCTGCATACCTCACAACTCATAAACACAGTATCACCACAACAAAAAGCAATAACAGCATAACAGCCCATCCGAGAGCCACAAACAGCATATTGATCTTCTGTTCTCTGAATGTTCATGATAATATTTGCTGTTGAAATGAAGGTAAATTTGTTTTATAGATATGGTTTTAGCATTCAATGTGTGTGTTTGGTGTAGAGGGGGATCTGGGGCACATCGATTTGGTAGGAAATGAAAGAAATTGTTTTCCTGTGAGTATGAAGGTTTCTGAGCATTTCACAGCTGCTGGTGCTCATATTTCTATAAATAAGTACTTATTCAATAAGCCCATAAGGAATTATAAACCTGTATGACTTGCACGTTTATGTACATTTGCAAATGAGATTCGATAGCTTCAGCGAAAAGGAAGATTTTTTTTTAGCAAATATGAACCTAAATATTTAATTTTCCTCACACAAAGCTATCATATGGCTTCAGAAGACTTGGAATGTAGCACACGTCAAATCATGTGGACTGATGTTGATACTTTTTTGTCCTTTTAGAGCTCGAAAGGTCCTGGTCACTGTATGCTGTTTTTGTATGGAAAACAAAAGTGTAAACATCCTACTAAACTTTTCGTTTACCATGTAATACAAAAACTAATGTGGGTTTGGAACAACATAAGGGTGAGTAAATGATGACATAATTATTTAGTGTCTTGCTCAAGAATGGCCAATACACCATCTACAACCTACCAGCTGAGCTATGGAATGTGCACCACTACCTCAAACAGAAGAAAAGAATAGTTATTATAGTCTATGTGACTAATCAATCAGTCCAAGAGCCACTTTTCTAACTTTTAGCTCAAGTTTGAGCACTCAATGTGAACGTCTTTCAAGCTGTCTCATTATTCAGTCTAATATCTCTGAATTTGCACACAGAATCGAGAGAGCAAAAGAGAATTTGTTTACTCTGTGAACCTTTGACATGCTGATCGATAACAGTGACGCCTTTTCAATTTCACGGTCTGAAATACAACTGTCTAATTGAACACTTTAAATTTCCAGCCCCTGTTGTGAAGGTGGGAAGAATTCCTGGCGGTGACGATAATAGATCAAGCCCTTCTGATTTTTAACTACACTCTGTCTCGCCCACAGCGGTGGAGGAGAAACTAACCTTCGCTGTTACTCTCGCACCATCAGCAGAGGCTCAGTGACAATACACATTACAGTCCCAGAGTGTGAAACATGCACACAACACCTAGTGTGCTGCCTATGTAGACAAAATTTTAAGTTATCTAAAGTGCCCTAACTCACCGGTGTGCAGTACTCCACCATGGGGTAGTTCAATTTATGACCCTTTGCAGTCCGACCAGAGAAGAAACAACTCTGACACACATCATAGTTGAAGTGCTTCAGACTACGATATCTGCAAAGAGAGAGAGAGATAATAATGAGAATCAGTGTGACAAAATGTCTTCATCAAAATTTTATTTAACAGTGGCTTAGGGCAAACATACGGAGCCCCTTAGAGGACAGGGCAGGATTTTTTTTTCCGAAATGGTTTTGCATGCCCTCGCTAAAATACGTTTTGCATTCCCTTGCGAATTTGCCATGGTTTTACAACAGTAACCATATTTTAACCACGGTAAAAATACAGGAAAACAAAATGCAATGCAAATAATATTTTTGTGGTTACTATGGTTTTTACTACAAATACCATAGTTTAACCATGGTATTTGGAGTAAAAACATGGTAACCACAAGATTAACATGGTTAATCTATAGTACAAACCTTGGTTACTATATGGATATAGCATATGGTATTAAAAAATGGTTTCTGCCTAAAACTATGGTTTCTACAGTCTACAAGTACAATATTACTATAGTAAAACCATGGCAACTTTATTGCGAGGGAATGGAAGACTTATCGAGAGTGCACACAAAACAGTTTCAGAAAACAAATTGCTCTGTCCGTTAGAAGGCTCCGTACAACACTGCCACCGAATATGACCAAAATAACCCCAAAATTCAAAATGTGGGAGTAAATAATTAATTCTACTGTTTTGTTTGTATAATCTGATAACTGTTATTCTAGGCCTATTTAAATATACAAAATGGTAAGTGTCCACAGACTGATTTTACTGCTCCACAAATACTTTATTGGCTAATACTTTCAACGTTTCGACCATTAGGCCTTCTTTATTCAGTTATATAGACACAGATAATGACATCCGCAAATGACTCAATAACATGATCACAGAAACTTTTTTTTTTTTTTTTTTAAAGGGGATTATGAATGCACAAAAACAATGAGAAGTTTGGGAGAATTATTATTATTATAGTTTTTTTACCATAATTTAAAAGTATTTTTGTAAAAGTATAATTACAAAAAACTAGGCACCAAAGAGACGATCACAAACTTTTTCAATGCCTATGTATTGAAGTTGTACCCGGCCTTTTGGAAATGTACCGTAATGGGACCATGCTCGTCACCAGTTCTAATATTACTTTGATGTTCACTAATATGGGTCCATAAGGCCCAAGAAGCTTTGCCAACATATGCGAGTGGACAGCAGAATCGGATAAACCATGTTGGAACAAGTATTTGCGCCCTGTTTCCAGATATTTCTGCCTGTATGGGGGTAGCAAAATATCTTAAATTTGTACTGTAGGTAAAGGCACATTGTGCACAACTGCCACATCTAAAATTCCCAGGGGGAAGGAAAGGGATGTGGTATATCAGATTTCACAAGTGTGTCATGTGATTGGAAGGACATTTTAAAACCAATCTGGGGCATTTCTTTAAAAATGTATTTAATTTGTTGTCAGTATTAATTATGCACAAATGCATAATTAATACTGACAACAAATTAAATAAATTATTCAATCATTTAATCATTTTTCAAAATTCCCCAGCCAAAGTTTTAAGTATTTTACATGAAAGGATGACATACAGTGTGCTTTAATATGGTTAGAAGAAAATATAAAGGTCAATTCCTGGGGGCAGATATTGCCCCTTAATAAAAAAAAGTTCATTTCTGACACTGGTAATAATATCATAAAAATATTTCATACGAATCATGCACTATATTCCAATACTTAGCCACACGATAGCTTTGTGTGAGGAACAAACCAAAATGATAGTTATGGAGGAAGACAAAATCATTAGCGAATAATTATTAACATTTTGGTCTGTTCCGCAAAAATGTTGTTTGGCTTCAGAATATGCATATAGACCACTTTTATGGAACGTTTTTGTCCTTTTTGGAGATCATCAGCCGAATTCACTTTCACATGGGAAAGAGTGGCTAGGACATTCAGCTTAACTTCTCCATGGAATAAAATCATAAGGTTTGGAATGACATGAGGATGAGTAAATGATGACAGAGCATTTATTAAATGGATGAAACTATTCCTTTAAAATCCCTAACTCCAAAGCCACATAAAACTATACAATTGCAATCTCTCCAAATATAAGCTGTATTACATTTATAATAAACTTCAGGATACTCACTTACTCTGTTCACGCCCTGCATTATTTAATAACACCACTAAAACACTGTTTAAAAAACTGTATTCAACACTTTCTCTTCATATAAATGTAAATTGAGTATGGAGGTAAACTTGTGGTTCATTCGATTCTCTCCCGGAAAATCTAATTCAATAGAATTTAATTTCTCTAGTGTGCAGTATTTCTGTCATGCAGCGGCATAAATGATATGCTATGACAATTAAAGGTGCTGAATTTTCTGCAATCACTTTTTTGGTTCTTTATATGGTTCAGCTCTGTCTGAGACCACTATATTCATTCTGAGGCCCCTGCTGAGAACAGAGTTAATATTAATAAATGGTAGCATAGCATTATATTCAGTGGGTAAAGTTATTATTATAAAATGAATAGTTCTGTTTCAAGCTGTATTAAAATGCTTATGTGCACAATCTTTAATTGAATAATATCTTTTAAAAAAACGTTTAATACAAATTTGTTATGTAATTACCGTAGGTTATGGTAGGTTGATATTTTCATCAATTATTACTATTATTAATGAAACTTATAATTTATATAAAGGAATTATAGCCTTATTTTAGGTGTATAAAGTTTTGAATGCAGCTCAAATTCTTATTACTGAAATACAGTCAGAAAAATCATCCAGAAAATAATCCTGTTTGGACATTTCTTTTTTATATATACATTTTTAAATATTTATTTTTTAATTTAATTTAATAAAACAAATTTATTTATAATATTTTTTATAAAATACAAAAAAAAATGATAATAATACTAATTATTAATATTATTATAAAAAAAATCAAATAAAAAAGGGTTAGCAAATAAGACCTGGACCTTTCAGAGTAATGAATAAATAAAAATATATAAAACATATATAACATGCAGGCAGTTCCTTTGACCTCATGGCTTGGTTTTTGCTCTAATATGCATTTTCAAGTTTCAAGTAAATTTCAAGTGTCATAGCAAAGGTTCTGAATACTTATGTATGTCAATGTGATATTTCAGTTCTTTTATTTGTAATAAATTTGCAAAGTCATCAAAAATATGTTTTTTGCTTTGTCATTATGGGGTCTGGCATGTAGATTCATGTAAAAAAAAAAAAGATTTAAAGCATTTTAGGACAAGGCTGCAACATAACAAAATCTGAAAATTAAGGAAAACGAAAATATATCATTTTTTTTATTATTCTATATTATATATTACAATTCCACCATATAAAGACTTAATTATTAAACTTTTTTGAAACATCCTATACAATTATTATCAATAAATGTATTATAAATAATAATAATTTGCTTATAAATTAGCCATAAAGAAAGTTTTTCGCCATTAATGAGAGGCTAATTACGGGATTGTTGCATGCATGTGAAAAATACATTTATAGCACAGCATTGCTGAATTCTTGATTCTGATTGGTTAACATGTTAGAAGGTGTTGTTTAAGTTTCAAAAACTTCACAGAAAGTAGTGCCAGGTTTGAATGGATTACATTTCAATATAACTTTTGTCATGTTTTTTTAACAAAAGTTTAAAACTGATAGAACTTCAAAGTGCCATTGAGCCAACATTCATTTTGCATTCATTTTCAAAAATGCTATGGTCTTCACTCAATTATTCCCTACTTAGCAGTGTTAAACATAGTGGCCCCAGTACAACTGTCATTAACATGCATTTCACATCCAGATAGTATCTGGATATTCTTTAACTGGATAGCATTTACATCTTACAGTCAAATGCATCTCCACTGTGACAAATACCCGCACAAAATGGAAAACACTGCTTGCATATTAAATCAGAGGCTGTGCTTTCTAACACTTTAACAGTCATATTTTAAAAATGTTATGATATTTATCTCACATTTGGCACTTGGCTAAATGTGTTTAATGTGAAATGTACAAGTGAAGACTGGTTTCATGTGTGATGGAGAGAAACTTGATATTCCAACCAAGAGTACTCCAATGGAATAATTCCTGGGATATTGTTGATTGTTCGTGTAACAAGCTTGCAAGACAACACTGTCTGTTGTGTTCTTCACATTGCAATGGCTGAATTAACAGTAAAAGGCAAGAACACACAACACAGTTCTTCAACAACGGATGACTGTAGCGCAACCTCATCACATAATGAATTACTTACGTACTGTAGTCCTATCCTGATAACGAAAACGCATTTACACTTACACCTTTATTAAATGTGGTCACAATTTGTCCCAGGCCACCTCCGAAAGTGGTTTAGTGATCTGATCACAATCCGTTCACATTAAATGCCAGGGCGCATTTACACCTGGCATTTAATGTGGTCAAGCCTGATCCGATCACAGAAAATGCATGCTAATGCCAGGTGTAAAGGGGGCCAGTGTCACTTATTTCATTAAAAATGATTTATGCAAATGCATTGCTGATCACTTTACAATAGATAATTTGAGCTTTTCTTACTATTTTGTTTTATGAATTCAATAAGACTTTGGACAATGAGATTTGAATTCTTTCAAAAGTGACCCCAATTGTACCTGTTTCCATAGGCTTTATGAACACAAGCATGTTAGTTTGGGTATGTCATTTCTTGGGTTTGTGTTAAAAGAAAGGTTTCAGGTCAACAGGTTTATTAATCTCAAATGTTAACACGTTAACTTTGGCAGCCCTAGTTCACAGTTGAACTTTAAGAACTGTCAGAGGACACAGAGCTGATCAGAGGGCACATTGAACAACACTGACTGTTCAGCTGCCCTCCGTTGCTCTCCCACAATCTCTTCTCCAGTCTCTCTCCCTCTTATTTATCACATGCTGACATTTAGATGAATGCTGGGCCTCAGGAGTGAATATAACCTTTCCTCTCCCAGACAGCACTGCACACATCCATGTGTGTTTAATCTGTCACATATCTGAGCAGATATTACACTTCGTCTAGTGTTTAAAACGCTTCCTGCAGCCAACAATAAGGCATCATGGTTGTGTGTATGTGTGTGTGTGTGTGTGTGTCAGGGGTATTAAAGATTTCATTAGTTTTGATTTGCAATTTCAGTTTAGCTTTGGTTTGTTTGTTCATAACTACTTTCTATTTTGTATCATAGGAAAATTACTAGTTTAAGTTTATTTTCATTTTGTATAAATATCTGTTGAGTTTTCATCACTTATAATTCAGCACAAATTCTTGACATGAACTACACATTATTACAAAATGTAACAAGCGTGATGGTTTTCCCTGTCTCATCTGGCAGTTTTCTTGTTGACAGAATACACAGATAGACTAAAGTCATCCTTGTGGGATTCATTAAATCACCATCTGTAATCTTTGTAGTTTTTGTTTGTAATTTATGCACATTTATGTAGTAGTTTCAATTAGTTTTCCCACTTTGGTAAATTTGTTTTAAAAAGTTTTTCTATTAGTTAACAAAATATATTGTCTTACTAGTTTGAAAGTTTGTTTACACAAATGTGCGCATATCTGTATTCGGGAAGCTACTTTGAAACTGTAGCTTCCCAAGATAACTTCAAGTAGTTGAACTAGTCAAGCTACTGTTATTAAAAAATAGTTAGCTACACTTCAAGCTACTAACAAACTGTAGCTTACTACATTGAAGCAGTTTAAATAAGAGCTTTATTTGATATTATACAGCAGAGGTGGGCCCAAGTCATTGTTTTCCAAGTCACAAGTAAGTCTCAAGTCATTGCATTAAAGTCCCGAGTCAAGTCCCAAGTCAATCTACAAGTCCTCAAGTTTTAGCTTCAAGTCTTAAACATGTCATTAGTGCGCTTTGCCAAAATTAGTGTCAGAGTATTAATTACTATAGTAAATTTATACTAATTTTATCTAGAAGTTTCTAATTTATAATCTAATTTTATCTTCTTTTTTTTTTATCGATATCTACCTGTAAAGACCAAAGAGGGTAATAAAGATGATACATGGATCTTATCCTTGGACACACATTAAGGCAAACCAAACTTTTACTCTAAATACGCAGTGAAAGGACGCTGAACGTGCTGAACTGGTGAGTGAAATCTGAAATATTACCAGGCAGTGGCTAATTGCAGACATTTAAGTTGAATATATGAGTTATATACTGTAAAGGGCTGCGAACAGAGTAAATGATCGGTTTTGTGATTTTTAGAACCATAACCAATACAATTAAATAAATATAGCTAAACACATGACGGAGGACCAGCATGTCCGCAAAAGAATGAGTGTTTATATGCACGTTCTAACCAGTTATGCTCAAAAAGCACCAACGTGCGTGATCACAATAAATGACGTTCCTTTATCGAGGTCATACAACAGTGTAATAAGACAAAATCCGGGTAGATTTTGTCCATTACACCAATTGCTATAACATGTTAAATGCTACTGACCGCAGTAAAAAATAGTTTGCGGTTCGATATGCAAACTTTGTTAGTCTGTAAATCTGCCATAGACATGTATGTTACTGAACCATAGCTGACATAAATTAGTTAACAACTTACCTCTGTCTGTGGATTTTCAGATGCCTCACAAAACTGGACGTTGTCGACGAGGTGACTTTAATTTTGGAACCTCAGTTTCTACATGTTGCAATCCTTTTGTTGCCTTTAATGCTGTATTCAACATATCCAGATTATATCACCTTTGGAATCATTTTTGCTGTGTCCTAGTCCTTAAACGCGTGCCACGGCCTTCAAACTTGGTCCAGCTTTCGTGGAAGCTGATTGGTTGGTTGTCTGATTGGTTGAATAAGGAGCGTTGACATGCAGATTTGAAAATCAAATGAATCGTTTATTTGGGAAATGAATTGTTGATTTACTGCACATTTTTTAATTATACAACTCTTCTCTTTGGTTTTAAAAAGTATAAGTATTTCCAAGTCAGACGGCTGAAGTCCAAGTCAAGTTGCAAGTCATTGCTGTCAAAGTCTAAGTCAAGTCGCAAGTCTTTTTTGTTTCTGTCGAGTCGAGTCGCGAGTCATCAAATTAGTGACTCGAGTCCGAGTCAAGTCCAAGTCACGCGACTCAAGTTCACACCTCTGTTATACAGTCAGATTATATATTTATTTAATTCTGCAATCAGTTCTGTAAAACCATGGTTAATATTAATAAGGGTTAAACAAAAAGTGTGACAACATTAAACTGAACCTAAATTAATACTTAATATACACCAATAGCCACAACATTAAAAACCACCTGCCTAACATTGTGTAGGTCCCTCTCGTGCCGCCAAAACAGCACCAACCCGCATCTCAATTGCCCACATTCTGAGATAATATTCTTCTCACCACAATTGTACGGAGTGGTTTTCGGAGTTACTGTAGACTTTGTCATTCTCTGTTGACCTCTCGCATCACCAAGACATTTCCATCCACAGAACTGCCAGAAACTGGATGTTTTTTGTTTTTGGCACCATTCTGAGTAAATTCAATAGACTGTTGTGTGTGAAAATCCCAGGTGATCACCAGTTACAGAAATACTCAAACCAGCCCATCTGGCATCAAAAAACATCCATGCGATTATCTAATCAGCCAATCGTGCGGCAGCAGATCAGTGCATAAAATCATTCAGATACGGATCTCAGTGATTTGGACCATGGCATGATTGTTGGTGTCAGATGGGCTGGTTTGAGTATTTCTGTATCTGCTGATCTGCAGATAACTGCTCTGTACAATTGTGGTGAGAAGAATATCATTTCAGAATGCTCTTCAGAGATGTGGCTTGGTGCTGTTTTGGCAGCACGAGGAGGACCTACACAATATTAGGCAGATGATTTTAATGTTGTGGCTGATCGGTGCACATTATTAAAACTAGAAAACACAATTTTATATAACTGAATCGAAATATTGTGATCATAAGCAGCGATACACTAAATAATTTGTTCCAAAAAAAAAGAAGGCAAAGTTCCTTTAAGAAGAACTGACTCACTAAAATGAATAAAATTTCCCAACATTAAATATAAGTGAATTATTTATTTTAACCTGTTTATTTACTGTACATGAATGGTCCATTTTTGCATTCACAAAACAATGTAACAAATGTATCATTATTGTGAATTGACTCTACAGCACTACTCGTTGTAAAATATATTTAAACTGGAAAAGCATGTAGTTAAGTTAATAGCGTCACTACTTTTAGTAAACTACTCCTCAACACTGTTGCATATATATATATATATACTATACCTGAAGCCGACAATGGGGTACTCTTTACAGATATTGCACTTGGCCTGATGTTTGGCTGTTTCTGCAGCCGCCACTCTGTGCAGGACAGGAAGCCACACCATAGACTGCGGCTCCAGCCTCATCCAATCGACGAACTGCCTCGGTTCCAGCTCTACCTTATTGGTCACCTAAGAACACAGGGCATAAACAAACAGCCAATCAGAGGATTTAAAAAAACGATAAATATCAGCACATCTGAAATCAAGGTGATAGCCGGAACATTTCCCACTAGAACAACATAAATGATTGTGTAAATCACATGGCTGCTTTTATAGAGATATAAAAGCCTTACATATATTAGAATGAAGAATTACAGAAAACTACTGTGGGCTTCAAAACTCCACATTGGAACTCTAATGTCAAAACTTGTTTTAGGATTGTAAAAAATGTAACACAAAATAAATATTTTAGATTATGCACAATTTCTAGGGCACTAATCAAATAAGCAAATTTGTATGTAAAATTTGTGTTGGGTAACTAACTTAAAAAAGTTATCTACTATTAATGACTGGTGATGTGGGTGTGGCCAAGAGACGTCTCTGGAGAGCGAGGCCAGGAGAGGTAGAGCAGTAAGGATTGACACCTGTGGGAATTTATGTCTAACAACTGTTTGTGTTTGCACAGAGAGCTGATAGGGATAAAAGGGCAGTCCAGACCGCTGGAGGAGAGAGAGAGACACACACATGCAGTGTCTATGTGTGCCTTCCTGTATATTGTGAGCAAATTGTAAAATAAAGTTAATTTGAAGCTGACATCGCTGTTCCCTGCTTCCTCCTTCTTAAGAGAGTTAAAGAACCTGTCACAGTGGTGCTGAAACCCAGGAATTTAGGAGGAAGTAAATGCTGTCATGGAGTCTTCGCCACTGGCCAGACTGTTCATGACCCTTGCCAGCATCCACCAAGCGCAACATCAGTCTCTACTTGAGCTGCATCTGGAACAGGAGCAGCGGTTCCAGGCACTCTTCCAGGCTCAAGCGGAGGACCGGCATTTACTACGGAGCTTGGTACATCAGGAGGGGTCTTCAGCCATAACCCAGGCCCACCTATGGCTGTGCCGCACGTCCACAAGATGGGACCTCAAGATGACCCAGAGTCTTTCGTGAGCTCTTCGAGCAGACAGCTGATGCATGGAAGTGGCCACGGTCCCAGTGGACGGCCCGCCTATTGCCGCTGTTGTCTGGGGAAGCCCAACTCACTGCCCAACAACTTCTTGTGGCCAACCTCCTAGTGTATATGGAAGATCATCCTGCAATGGGTGATGGCCCAGTTCAACATTGGCAGCACTTCTGCTGGCCAGAAGCCAACAGCTTCATGAAACCTACTGAATGTGGCTGCTGGCTGAAGAATGTGATGCAGAGGGAGTGCTTGATCTGGTGGTACTGGAGCAGTTCATTGCCAGGCTACCGAAAGGTACAGTGGAGTGGAACAATCACCAGCTCTCACCACCTATCTACACTCACTACTTCAGGTCTATATGCCCTTCAGAAGTTTACGTTCTGCGGGTGAACGGCGCCACGTAGTGGCATCTCAAAAAGCAAAAAATCACTGTCAAGGGCTTCCACTTCAACTATTCCCCGCAGGTGGCATGACCTGCCAAACTCAGCCAAGCAGCTGGTTCTCAAACATCTAAAGACACAGCTCTTCCTTGAGCACTTGACCCAACCCCTTCAGTGGACTTTCTTCTTATTATTAATAAAAGAAAAGTTTCTCATCCTCCTTGCTGAGGGTACTTCTTTAAACAATTTTGAGACTTGTATTACAGCACTTGTGTTACTGCTGCCTCAATAGGATGATTCGCTTATGTCATCTGCAAAATGAATAAATGTAAGTGCATTTTTGTTAATTTTTTTAAAGATTTGTGTTTGTTTTTGCAAACTGACAGATGAGTCAAATTATATTTTGTGGTAATCGACAAGATGCCACACAATGCGTTTTAAACCCAGAATGTCACTTCAACAATGAAAACTCTTAGAAGGACAAATTCCCATATTTCAGATAAAGTAAATAAACAAGCTAACCACAAACAATTCAACAAATAATACAATGAAAAACATATTTATTATGAATTCTTCTGTTGTCCCTGAACAAAACAACATTATTGGCAGTGATGTCAGTGGCAGAACGCACTGCAGACAGAATCATTAAATGCCACTTCGAATTTATTCACTTCAGAGACAAAGACACAATGGTCGTCTGGAAGTCTGTGCTGTGATGTCATCACATACAGCTCTGACCTCTGACCCATGATGTACACACCACACCAGACCTCCAAGCAGCAAGAAGAAAAGAAGCGAGAGACTGGATGTTATTTGTGTGGATCCATCCGTCAGCATTGACTGTTGAATGGCTTCAGGTGAGACACTGTCCTGTCTGTCTGTCACTCCTCCTCTCATGTGTCTCTTAGTCCTAATGAGTCACCCTGCTTAACAATCACACCTATCCTTCATTTCTTGTTTGCTCTAATCTGCAGCAGTGATGTCCCTCTAAGGCACTTCCGCTACCTGTAAGTCATGCCACTCACAGACAGACAGACAGACAGACAGACAAAGAAGAGACAGCAGATGGTGTGACAGAAGGCTGGGCAAAGATACATAAAAAGACAGACAGACAGATAGACAAACGGATAGATAGACTGATAGAAAAACAGCCAGTCAGATAGACAGACAGAGATAAATACATAAATAGACAGATTGACAGACAGATAGATAGATAGAGAGATACATAGACAAGGGGACAGACAGACAGATGATAGATGAGTGAGTGTTAAAACATAGCAATAATGAAGCTGCAAATCTCTCTCTCTTTCTTTCTCTTCCTTCTAAAGTGTATATTTATACAACTGCTGGATTTACACTATTTATAAATGACTGACACACACACACACACACACACACACACACACACACACACACACACACACGTCTTGTCTGGGGTAATGTGAGGATATTATGAGCAGTCTAGTCTCAATAATTCACAGATTTTTCTACAACTGAATAAGACATCAGTCAAATCATAAATGCATGAATATCAGAGTAAAACACAAAGGCTGTGATCAGTCATGCATACCCTCTGTGTGTGTGTGTGTGTGTGTGTGTGTGAGAGAGTGTGTATTTATCACATTGTGGGGACCAAATGTCCCCATAAGGATAGGAAAACCCGAACAGTTTGATGCTGTGGGGACAATTTGTCAGTCCCATCATGAAAACAACTTATAAATCATACTAAATTATGTTTTTTGAAATTGTAAAAATACAGAAGGTTTTCTGTGAGGGTTAGGTTTAGGGGTAGAGTTAGGTTTAGGGGATAGAATATAAAGTTTGTACAGTATAAAAACCATTATGTCTATGGAAAGTCCCCATAAAACATGGAAACACTAACATGAGTGTGTATGTGTGTACACACTTGCTGGAAGCAGCTGCGGATGCTGGGCTCAATGTTGCTCCCGCCAAAGGCTGCCACCTCGCCCAGCTGTCGAGGGATCTGAATGGCATCATGGAGCAGCAGACCCAACTGTCTCTGATCACACGTGTCACCCGCTGACGAGACCTGATTAAACAGACCTGAGAGACACACACACACACACACACACACACACACACACACACACACACACACACACACACACACACACACACAGACACCAGTATAAACAAATCAAGAGCTTTCTTACATTTCACTATTTCACTGACAGAAAAAAAACACACATGAATGCAAAACACAAATCCAAAGATTCACAGACTGATAGACAGACAGACGATAGATGGATGGATGGACAAATAAACATAGATATACACAGATTATAAACATTAATGCAAACTTAAACTCTCAATTAGTGATAAATATGTAATTTTTTCCAATCATCTTTAACCATGTCCCTGACAGTCTCTCTCTGTTTCTGATATTGGCTTGGGGACTGAGATGACCTTGATTAACACAGCAAGACCAGAACCCTGCCAGAGCTGATAATGTCTCACTCTCTCTCTCTCTCTCTCTCTCACACACACACACACACACACACACACACACACACACACACACACACACACACACACACACACACACACACACACACACACACACACACACACTGCTCTGAGCATCACAGCAGTTCAATGTACTCTATTTTCTCACTCAATTCAAAGAGACTGTGTCACTATGTGGCTTGCCCTGAGCTGTATCAGACTCAAGGTGAATAAACAAAAACTCAATGGTCTGTGTGCTGACCCAAGAGTCAACCTGACTGAAATAGAAAAAAAGGAAAGAAAAAAAAAAAAAAGTTTTCTATTCCAACAATTGTGATATGTCATTTTTCTCATGTCTCTATGGTACTTTACACATGGAGAACACGCGCTGCTGTAGCTTTTAAACTACCGCATGCAGGGATTTGTGTACTGTGAGTTTTGATCACACAGAGGAGCAAAAACCCAGAGGTCTTTGAGATGAGTCACAACTTAAAAGAGCAAAAAGCCCAATTACGTGGAAAGGTGCATCATGGGAGAGCATGCTTCAGACGACTGTGCTTTTTGAAATAGACAGGAGAAGGGCATCATGGGTTGTGGTGTTTCATAAACAAGTTCATTTAAAGGGGGTGAGATTCATGATTTGTAGTTGTGGTCTTATGCCTTTGGGTACAAACACGGACATATTCAGTGAACCGTATATTCAAATTATGAACTCAACAGTCACTAATGAGATAAGACAGCAAAAATATCGAACCTGCAAATATTAGACCTTACCCTAATTATCTATCTAGTTTTTATTTTCACTTCAGCATATACTAATTTTTAGAATCAGAAGTTTTTTTTTTACATTAGTTAATGCATTATGAACAAACATGAACTAGCAATGAACGATCTGCATTCTTATTAACTAAAATAACACAAATAAAATATTATTTGGCCACGATTCTGCTGTCCGAGACAGATTTTGGGAATCCTGAATGATTTCTGTCATCGTAGGGCAAAATCGGCAATCTTACAACGTTCAGTGTGACATGTTCACTGTCTGCCGATTAACAGCCTTTGTGACGATCTTTAGCCTCAGACTAAGTTTTGGCAGTGTCAGAAATTTAGCATCACATTTTATTAAATTTTTTTTATAAATAAATAAGCAGAATATACTTGGAGAAGCTTACAAAACGAAAAGAAATAAATGATTGCATTTTCTTAACACAATTTTTTTTATCCCCTTTTCTCCCCAATTTGGAATGCCCGATTCCCACTATTTACTAGCTCCTCGTGGTGGCGTGGTTACTCACCTCAATCCAGGTGGCGGAGGACAAGTCTCAGTTGCCTCCATTTCTGAGACAGTCAATCTGTGAATCTTATCACATGGCTCCCAGCATGGAGGCTCATGCTACTCTCCAGGATTCACACACAACTCACCACGTGCCCCATTGAAAACGAGAACCACTTATCGTGACCACAAGGAGGCTACGCCATGTGACTCTACCCTTCCTAGCAACCGGGCCAGGCTGTAGTCACTCAGCATGCCCTGGATTCAAACTCGTGACTCCGGGGTTGGAAGGCGGCGTCAATGCTCGTTGAGCTACCCATGTCCAACAGATATTTTACAACTTTGGTAATTAAAATATTTTATGTTTAATAAATTTACGTTAAACGTCTGTAAACGTCTTTAGTTAAGATTCACACCACTAAAAATATATATATATATTATTGTATGGTATTAAGTATTTATGGGATATTTTAATCCAAATCAGCAGATAACATTTTATACAATTATAGAAATCTATGTCATTTTTGTGCATTATCCATTTGCAAGCGAGATATATTATCAGCCCATATGAATTTTAGAAATTTTGTGTGGCCGATAGGTTACTAATTTAAAAGAGGAGAACGAAGTACTATAACCCACCTTTTTTGTTTTCCCATATGTGAACAGAGAAGTTTGTCATTTTTCGGGCCACAAGTCTTGTTATTTTCACAATAAATATTTGCTTATGGTAGCTAATTATTACTGTAGGCGTCCTCCCACACTCATGTTCATTCTCAACATCTGTCATTTTTGGTATTTGTGATCAGGCTGTATTATTATTATAGGCCTATTTGACAAAATTCATCTTTCTTTTTATACGTTAGCCCAGGAGTTCTCAACGGTGGTGTTCAAAGGATGCCAAGGGCGCTGAGAGCAAATTAGTAGAGAGGGAGGAATTAGGTTTCAAATGGGGGGCGTTATCACTCATAATAATCAAATCTATCATCAAGTTCCTCTTTGCATTAAAACGTTTATCTAGACTTGGAGTTTATCAGTTGGTTCTCAATTATATGGGTTAGTACACGTTTATACCACAGTTCATCTGATTCTGAAGTCTAGCGATGCATCTGAAATATCTGGTTTAGCAGCATGCAGAGGCACAATCTCGACTAATGCACATGAGCAGCACGAGTGCACAGCTAATAAAGCTCGAGCTCTTAAACTTGCGAGAATCAGTAAGAAGCAAGTCGTGAGAAGCGGAAACCTTTTGAATTCGGCACAGAATTCAACACGACCACCCTTGAAATTACTATAGGAACACTAACTATACTTTAGGCAGAAATAGATTGATAATAATTATTATCATATCACTACTTCAGCCCTATTAAATTTGTAATAGGCTATATTAGGGTAGTGAGGGAATATAATTCATTTTTGTTACAACTTATATATTTTAATATTTTTTATTTATTGTTTTTACATGTGTTTAGAGTAGGTCTACTGTTCATAATGCCATAGCTTGTTTTATGAAAATCATGTTACATCTAACGATGGTAGTGAAGAAGATGTTTACTATGGTCTTGTTACAAATACCACTGTTAAAACAATAAAAATAAATAATGAATAAATTAAAATGTTCAAAAAGGCAAATGTAAAATATATTACCAATATCACTTTTATTATAAGTTTTTGTCTTTGCATTTTCATTTTATAGGCCCCAGATGTAGCCGCCCTCTGCTTGAATTCAAGAAACGCAAGGTTTGGTCTCACATTCAAGATGCATAAGCCTGCTGAATTTATAAAAAAAACTTTAAAATGATGCAATGCATCGAAGATGCATCGAGCAAATTAAGCAAATAACAAAATCATTGTGTTTTTTTCATCCAAAAATTGTTGAGAACGACTGTGTTAGCCTATGCTCGTGATGGAGTTGTATTGTAGCAACGGAAATGCTGATGTCCCGACTTTCAGAAAAATAAAACGCTCCTTTGGGTCAGGCAAATCACCGTTTAGATTCTATTCCGCAAAGCTCCTGTAACGTGAGTCATGTTCACTGATCGGAGCGATTGGGACCACAGTCGGCTACGATGTGTATCGTACAATCTGATATAATGTCGCACAGTATAGCAGACTTTAGACAAAATTGTATTGTACTGTAAAATATTGTATATTTCAGAGTTAAAATGTATAAATTGCTTATAATTTACAGTGAACATTTATATATGCTGTAAAAGTGTATCAGACACAGTGTAATTTTACTGTATGATATTATACATTTACTGTAGATGTAAAATGTATGAATTACCTTATAATTTAAAGAGAAAATTATGTAAAACATTTGGACAAAATTCAATTTTATTGTAACATTTTGTAAGTTTTAGAGGTAAAATATATAAATGATCGAATTTATTTACAGTGAACATTAACACTTGCTTTTATGACAGTGCAATTTTAATGTAAAATATGTATGATTTAGAGGTTAAACGTATGACCTACCTTATCATTTACATGGAATATTAATATATGCTGTTTGTAGTTTAGATGTAAATTTATGAACTAGTCTACCTTATAATTTAGAGTGCAAATTCAGATATGCAGTAAAACTGTATTGAATAAAATGTAATTTTACTGTGAAATATTGAATGTTTTAAATGTAAAGTGAATTGTCTCTCAGTGTTAAGTGCAGAAAATGCAGAATTGGAAACAAAGCATCTGTCAAAATAGTTGTTGCGCATCATGAAAGAAGATGAAGGTTAGGACAGAATCTCAGATTAACATGCAAAATATGTGATTTATCGTATGGTGTGCCACATTAGGACACAGTTTTAGTAAAACCTAAGAGCTTACATTTGTATTTCTCCTCCAGGAGACCCTTACAAAGAGAGAGGAGGCCAATCTTCATCGACAGAACACGGATCATTCCACTGCGACCCCTGTGATGCAAAAAATAAATAAAAACATCATGAAAAGAGAAAGAGGCAGTAATGTGAAAAGGGCATACAATCCAGTTATGTCCACAAGTCTCTGAAATGAATTCCAAGTGAAGTCTCAAATGTTTTTTGGTAATAGTTTTCTACATGTTGCAGGTTAGATTTATAAACCTTGTTCATTTAGTCATATTTGTTTGAAGAACATACAGTGCATCCGGAAAGTATTCATAGCGCTTCACTTTTTCCACATTTTGTTATGTTACACCCTTATTCCAAAATTGATTACAATTCATTATTTTCCTCAAAATTCTACAAATAATACCCCATAATGACAACGTGAAAGAACTTTGTTTGAAATATTTGCAAATTTATAAAAAATAAATAAATCACATGTACATAAGTATTCACAGCCTTTGCTCAATACTTTGTTGAAGCACCTTTGGCACCAATTACAGCCTTAAGTCTTGGCACACCTATTTTTTGGCAGTTTCTCCCATTCTTCTTTGCAGGACCTCTCAAGCTCCATCAGGTTGGATGGGGAGCTTCGGTGCACAACCATTTTCAGATCTCTCCAAAGATGTTCAATCGGGTTCAAGTCTGGGCTCTGGCTGGGCCACTCAAGAACATTCACAGAGTTGTCCCGTAGCCACTACTTTGTTATCTTGGCTGTGTGCTTAGGGTCGATGTCCAGTTGGAAGATGAACCTTCACCCCAGTCTGAAGTCCAGAGCGCTCTGGAGCAGGTTTTCATCAAGGATGTCTCTGTACATTGCTGCATTCATCTTTCCCTCGACCCTGACTAGTCTCCCAGTTCCTGCCACTGAAAAACATCCCCACGCATGACGCTGCCACCACCATGCTTCACTGTAGAGATGGTGTTGGCCTGGTGATGAGCGGTGCCTGGTTTCCTCCAGACATGATGCTTGCCATTCAGGCCAAATAGTTAAATCTTTGTTTCATCAGACCAGAGAATTTTGTTTCTCATGGTCTGGGAGTCCTTCAGGTGCCTTTTGGCAAACTCCAGGTGGGCTGTCATGTGCCTTTTACTGAGGAGTGGCTTCCGTCTGGCCACTCTACCATACAGGCCTGATTGTTGGAGTGCTGCAGAGATGGTTGTTCTTCTGGAAGTTTCTCCTCTCTCCACAGAGAAATGCTGGAGCTCTGTCAGAGTAACCATCGGGTTCTTGGTCACCTCCCTGACTAAGGCCCTTCTCCCCTGATTGCTCAGTTTGGCCGGGCGGCCAGCTCTGGGAAGAGTCCTGGTGGTTCCAAACTTCTTCCATTTACGGATGATGGAGGCCACTGTGCTCATTGGGACCTTCAATGCTGCAGAAATCTTTCTGTACCCTTCCCCAGATCTGTGCCTCGATACAATCCTGTCTCGGAGATCTACAGACAATTCCTTGGACTTCATGGCTTGGTTTGTGCTCTGACATGCACTGTTATCTGTAGGACCTTATATAGACAGGTGTGTGCTTTTCCAAATCATGTCCAATCAACTGAATTTACCACAGGTGGACTCCAATCAAGTTGTAGAAACATCTCAGGAATGATCAGTGGATGCACCTGAGCTCAATTTTGAGTGTCATGGCAAAGGCTGTGAATACTTATGTACATTTGTTTTTTTATTTTTTATAAATTTGCAAAGATTTCAAACACACTTCTTTCACATTGTCATTATGGGGTATTGTTTGTAGAATTTTGAGGAAAATAATGAATTTAATGAATTTTGGAATAAGGCTGTAACATAACAAAATGTGGAAAAAGTGAAGCGCTGTGAATACTTTCCGGATGCACTGTATCTAAGGTTTAACTTGAATTAAAACATCATTTAATTTTAAATAACATGCATATTGACATTTTAAATGGTTTATTCAGTATCCACAACAGTCAGTAAGGAATGTTAAAAAAACAAAACAAATAAATAAACAATCACTAAACTTTCACTGGTAAATTTCTCTTAATTTCCCCCATAGCAAATGAATGGGTTCATCCTCACATAGATCTTTGTGTCCAGAATTTAGTGCACTGTCTACAGAATCTAAACATACATTTATTAATATTACATGTTTCTTTACATCTAAAGTGCATTGTAACATTTGCACAGAAAGACAAGCTTTTATTTAAAATAAATACTGCATGCTTGTCTGATTGTTGATGTCTTTAAAACTTCAGAGCATATTAAAGCAGCTGCTGTCATCATGTTAAAAGCTGCTGTGGAATAAATGAGTAAACGATCACAAATTCACAGAGGAAAAAGAGCAAAATAGACTGCTCGAGAGATTCCATCTTTTTTATTTTTTCTCCCAATTTTTTGAATGTCCAATTCCCAATGTACACACTAAGTCCTCGTGATGGCGTAGTGATTTGCCTCAGTCCGGGTGGTAGAGGACGGATCCTAGCTGCCTCCGCATCTGAGACAGTCTACTCGCACACCTCATCATGTGGCTTGCTTCACGCCACCCACCGCAGCAACCACGCCCAATTCACCACTCACCCAACCGCGAGCGAACCACCTTACAGCGATCATGAGGAGGTTACCCCGTGTGACTCTACCCTCCCTAGCAATCGGGCCAATTTGGTTGCCTAGGAGACCCGTCTGGAGTCGAGAGTTTCCATTTTAACAGTTCTGAGATATGTATATATATATATATATATATAAAAAAATTGTCTTTAAGGTGGAGTCAAGTTTCTAAGTCATTTGTTTACAAGCCTTTTTGTGACTATGTAGAGACTTTAAGCGATTTAAGAAAGGCTTATTTCTGATGCAATCTTATTCAAATATATCAACTATCAGTCAGAGAGTAATGTGTTATAGTGTATAGCTGTGTAACTGAGCGTTAGACATACGTGTCGTAGACGTTGAGCAGCCAGTTGAGGCACATGTCCACACACAGTGGGACATTGACCAGGTCTTTGTTTTCCTGCTCCAGTCCGTCATAGACAGACGTCAAACAGTTGATGACCTCAGGAACTGTCAACTGCTGAGAGTTCACTGTCAACTTATGCTGCTGAAACATCGACTGAGCTACACTCAGATCCAACAGATCCACTGTGAGAGAGAGAGAGCGAGAGAGACAGCAACATTAGACCTATTCACCACAGCCTAATTTTCATGCGTCAACTCAATTTTATGTGAACACTAAAAGCAAGGAAAATAGAAACCAAATGACCGAAAAAACGTCTTGCCGTGTGCTATTTATTGTGATTGTCGCTGGTTAGGACAAAAACTCATATTAGCATGGAAGAGACATGATATGCCTTTTGTCATTTGGTGAATGTTTTGACAGATCGACACTATTGATCTTTGATGGAGCAAGATATTGCATATAATCCATGCATCCTGTTTACATTTTTTAAATAGACTAATTAACATAACACAAAATAAGGCATGGAAACAGAGGAAGATTTCACACACACACACACACACACACACACACACACACACACACACGCTTAAGAAATTCTCTTTGTGCTGTTAATTGGGCCTCTCTAAGTTAATTGAGCTGATGGAGTGAGATGAGGCGACGATGCAGCACTAATCATTTAGGACGCCAGCGCACACGCACACGCACACACACACACACACACTTACAGCAGAGTGCTTTCTGTAGGCGACGGATCTTCATGGCCGTTCTATATGCGGAAAATCGCACATTGTTGAGGTCAGCTAGAGGAAAAAAGAAAAGATAAATTAGCATGTAAGCAACAAATGTTTAAAATAGCATAAAGATACCACAAACAAATATTGAACAGAACAGACCATAAACTGAGTCCAAGTTTATGCCCACCATTCGATAAATCATTGAATCAATGGAAAAATAAAAATGTTGAAATCATAAATAATGCATCATTTGACATAATCTACAGTATACAATTTAATCAAAAGTGTAGTGATAAACTCTCAAAACACATTTAACAAAATATAAGGACTTGTGTTTTACCAAAATATTGTTTTAGCAAGAAGAACACATAAAATACCTAATTTTGAACTAAATCAACTAAACGAAAAGTCTGAATGTGCAGATTTAACAAACTATTTATTTAACGACAAAAAATGACCATGTGAAATGGCTAGATTTGAACAGGGTTCATTAAAATGAAAAGTCTGAACGAACAGATCTAATTAAATATTTATTGAACGACAAATAAAAGCATGTAAAACATCTAGTTTTGAACTGATTCACAGAAACAAAACATCTGATTGAACAAATGTAATAAAATATTGACGTGATATGGCTAGTTGTTGAACTGTTACATTGAAATCAAAAGTATGAATTAACCAATTTAACTGAATATGTATTTAATGGCAAAAAGGTATGCATAAAATGTCTAATTTTGAACTTGAATTGACTGAAACAAAACATCTAAGTGAACAGATTTAACTACATATTTATTAAACGAAAAAACTAACATGAAATGCCTAGTTTTGAATGGATTCATTGAAACGAAAAGTTTCAATGTGCATATTTAATTAAATATTTAACAGAAAAAAGAGCAAGTGAAATGGCTACTTTTGAACTTGTTAACTGAAACCAAAAGCCCAAATAAAGAGATTTAACTATGTTAATTTAACTACAAAAAAAAAACATAAATAAAATGTAAAATGCTTATTTTTGAACTGATTCATTGAAACCTAAACTCTGAATCAGCAGATTTAACTGCATGTTTATTGAACCACTAAAAAAGACCAAGCGAAATTATTTTAAAATTGGTTAATTGATATCGAAAGTCTGGATAAACAGATTTAACTAAATATTTAATGAAAATAAATAAATAAATAAAAAGAACATGTAAAAAACCTAGTTTTGAACAGGACCATTGAAATGAAAGGTTTGAATAAATAGATATGGTAAAATGCCTTTACTGTGGATCACCGGAATGTAAACACCAGGTGCTAATGGCAGGGGTAAACAGTTTTTTATAAATGTATACTTTGTGGCTACACTAAATCTCAGTTATCCACGTGTTTACATGTGCCATGGATTCTAGAGATTTACTGTCTTACAGAGACGGAGAAAACATGGACACAATCCTTAACTGACAGCAGGTCTCTACGGAGAGCTGTGTATTTGAGCAAGATGTGTGTGTATCTCTGAGACCTAATACGATATCAGTGCGTGTGTGTATTTTGGTGACACTTACAGAGTGAATGATACAGTTCAGTCATCTTGGGATGGTCCCAGCATGTCGACTGATTCTGATGACTAGAGGAAAGAAATGAAAGAGGGTGACTTTGAGTCTCTACAGCCATATAACTTGAGCTTATTTGAACATTAAAAAAAATTGTGGGGGTGGACTGACTGAGCTGACTAAGAAAGAGAGATAGTAAAATAGAGGTTGAATGAAATGGATGAGATAAAGTTCTTCAAGAGAAATGGAGGGAGAGTATGAAGTAGGAAGATATGGTTTAAATCAGTTCTGACTGCGTGCGTGTGGACTGGTTTTTTGTGAACTCATTTGGCTCACATGCAGCCTGACGGATCCCCTCAATAGAAACATCCACTACAGTGACCTCACTAACGCGACTGTCGTTACATGCTCACCTCTGTGTCTGTCACATTCATAGACACAGAAGCAGTAGAATGACAATTAGCAAGAAAGAGGTGAATCTGAAAAGGGGCAGAGATTATCAGCTCATGTACAATGGGTCTAAAAAATAATTATCCTATTTTAATTATTCAATGAGTATTTTCAATTCAATAGCCATTGGAGTCCAGATTGAGCACTGCTGAAGCAGCATATAAGAGAATGTAAAGAGAAGCGTTGTCACATGGTAGCTTTTGATTTTTACAGTGTTGGTCAGGATGGACCAAATCACTGTCATTTGTGATTAATTGATGAGGATTAAAAAACAATACACAGAATATGGATAGATGGTGGATTTGCATTTGTATATAAGGTAAAATGTCTTGGAATTAATAGATTTAATTTAGTGCTGTCAAAATTAACATGTTAATGCATGTGATTAATTAAAATGTTTTGGGAGTGTAATACTGATTCCTAAATTGAAGCAGCACAGACTGTTTTTGGTGCCTATAATATGCCTCTTAAAAGCAGCTTAAACTACTACTCAAAGTCTCAAATAGTGTAATTTCTTAACAAGTAATTAAATAAGCTCAAATCAGTTTATATCTCATCTCTGTACGTCCAAACAATGCAAGTGAATGGGTACCATAAAGGCATCATAAATGTCCATATCTTCAGAAGCGATATTATAGATGTGGGTGAGAAATGGATCAATATTTAAGTACTTTTTTACTATAAATTCTCCCTGCCCAGTAGATGGCGATATGCACAAAAAATGCAAATTGCCATGAACAAAAGAAGAAGAAAAAGTTAAAAGTGATTGTGGAGATTTATTGTGAAAAAATGATTGAATATTCATCTGTTTCTCATTCACACCTATCATATAGCTTCTAAGGATATGGATTTAACCATTGGAATCATATAGATTACTTTTATGCTGCCTTTATATTCTTAAGCCATTTTTAGGCATTTCTTTCAAACAAATGCAGGTGCCTAGATCACAGTGGTGGTAAATGTCCCAGTAAAGTATGGCAGATATGGGTTGAGAATTGTTTGTGCCGTCATCTGATTTAGATAATTCCTTCGCAAAATCCGGCGTTAAACCAGTGCAGACAGTATGTGCAAATAAACAGCACAATAAGTGGCCTTAATTCAATCTTATTCCCCTCTGAATATTATTCAGATACTGTTCAGTTGTATTTGAATTTCTGATCTGTTCCTCTCATTTGATCCTGTCTACCTCTACAAGTGACAGTGACTAGATTTTGATTTGATACAAGCTAAACAAAAAGAAAGTCACTCTGTATTCCTGTCTAAAGGAGAGAGAGAGAGAAAGAGAGAAAGACTGAAAGAGAGAGAGAGAGAGAGAGAGAGAGAGAGAGAGAGAGAGAGAGAGAGAGAGAGAGAGAGAGATGTTAGTTCATGGGGATAATGAGACAGGTTGTCAGCAGGTGTTGAGTGAATCTCATAGTCTCATTCATGACTCATTCACGTGTTGAAGAGAGGTCTCAGATCATGTCTGTATCTGCTAGACCTGACTGAGTGAATGCCAGACACATGTAGCTTTAAATAGACCTAAAGGCTCTTCAGGGTGTTTCTAAATGCCAAAGACCTGCATTGCTGCATATGGATTCTTGGACAAACAGAATATTTTAAGAATACAACATTTCTTCAAATAGAAATAGCCATTTGAACCATTCGAAATGTCTCTAAATGGCCTCTAAACTACATAATGTGCATTGTGACTGAAACACATTCCTATTTCAGGTTTATTCTCATTCATGGATGTCGAAAACTAATATAATGCCATATGTATCCTCTATGATAGTGCAGCAATGATCCAGATATGGAATGATATTATTAAGCACACTGTTATCAACTCCTACATACCAACTGAATAAAATAAGGCAAAAATAAACATTTCACCCTGTGTTTAGTGAGACAGTCAAACACTAAAAGTGGTTGCTCTGTAAATGTATTATTGTATTACATTTGTAATAATAAAGTCTTAATTAACATTGTTATATAACATATTGAGAAATTATTATTAAGTAAATTGTAGCATTTGGTTACGTTATGTTTTGTGATTTCTCATACATTCTTTATATAATATCCATCACTTGCTCACTTTTGGCCTCTAGCGGGTGAGGCTTTTCAGATAGCCTGTCTGTGCATGCGATGGTGCGAGGAACTGAACGGTGGGAAAAAAATAATTTTCAGTGAAAATGTATGTAACTGTAACTATATTGTAAAGAAGTCAATGGAAAGGAGGAGGTGAGAACCGGCTTGGCAATATAAATAATAGTTTAATATAAAACTTAAACAAAAGACAAAAACACACACATGACGGACATGTCCGTAAACTATCTCTCTCTCCCGCACCAGCCTCTGCAGTCGGCCTTTATCCCTCTTGGAGGCTTGATTAGCCTGATAAGGGACTGGGTGTGTAGAATCACGACCTGGCCCCGCCCTCCGCCCTGCCACATTCCTCCCTCGTTCACTCAGGCAGGGGAGCCCCCAGCATGACGTACATCCCCCTCTTTCCCTGGGGTGGGGTGTGCCTTTTGCCCCGTCTGCTGGCAGGTCATCCCCGTCTACCTGGACGAGGGAGGGGACAAGGGGAGGGAAACAGAAATAATTAAATGGGGGGGTACTTCGTGTAACAGTGTAGTTAAACGTGTTCAGATGGTTCCCTCGTACCAGAATGAACGGCTCCTTTCCAGAATAAAATGAAATATGCAGAAAATCACAGTATTACAGTTCTTGTATAATGACATGGCAGAAAGTCTTGCAGAAGCTAGAGAAGAGAGGACACCAGCGGCAGTTTATGCAATCTGCTGTGCCCTTTGGGCTCCCGTCGTGCCACGCACAGCCGTTTTAGTTCTAAACAGATTTAGAGCTTATAACTTTCTTCTTCCCAAAAATTCAGCTTCCCAAAAAACTTTGTAATTGTAGTGAAAAATAACTGTAGCGAAGTTGAATACTTCACTTATAATCAACTCAAGTAAAATTACTATTATTTATTCATACTTAAAGAAAATGTACTCAAGATAGTAGTTGTAATTCATTACTTTCCACCTATGATTAAATGCAGGGATGTTTTTCAAACATCATTAAATACTCCGGGTCTTTAACAACCCTGCACGTATGTCTATCACAATGGATCTACACGATGCCCAGCATTTTAAAACAATTCGATTAAATAATATAATATATTCTGTTATATTTTGATGTTTGGTTTTTATGATATCAAAGAGATGAGTTCTGAGGATTCTGCAAACAACTTGGTTCACTATAATGGGAGCAGTTACAAATAAAAATAAAAATAGAAAATTTCTTCAAAGATTAATTAACTTTCATATTTAAAGTATTACATTTACTGTATTATCCAACAATTTGCATTTATACATGGTTATGGCTTTTTGAATTTATACAGAAAAAGTGGTTGACACAAATGCTCTCAGTTGATTCCAAAGACGACATTTAGCATGTTAAAATGTTGCTAAGCTGCGATAGTTTATGAAAGTTTTAATTTTTTTAGCTGGGTAATTCTCACAAAACATGTCAAGAAAGTGTCAGAAACAGAACGAGCTTTATTGCCAAGTGTTCTCAAGTACACAAGGCATTTTTTTGGTGATAGGAGAAACAATAGTATAGACAGACTGAGTATAGACAGACATGTTCAAGTGGTAATGTATGTGCAAGGTAGAGTTATGCACAGTTATTGAATTAAATATGTGAATTTAAATCTGTACATAAAATATGTTTTTACATTATTGCACTCTGGGGGAGTTCTGAGGCAGTTTAATTGTTCATGCAGAAAATGACCTTGTGCCTTGACGTCCTGGTGCTCAGTGCTCTGTAGCACCAGCCAGTTGTACTTTCCTTCTGTCTGATGTGCTGGCTGAACCAGGATTTCTCCTGAAGTATATCATCTCCTCTGTTTTTAGCATTTTCACCAAACAGCCAGCTGATTAACCTCCGTCGTATGCAGACTCCGTCATGAATGAGGCAGATGAACATGGTGTCATCTGCAAACATTCAGGAGCTTGACAGTGGGGTCTTTTGCAGTGCAGTTATTCGTGTACAGGGAGAAGAGCAGTGGAGAGAGAACGCATCCCTGAGGAGCACTGGTGCTAATAATGAGGGTCCCGAATGTGAGTTTAATCAGTCTCACTAGCTGCTGCCTAACTGTAAGAAAGCTTGTGATCCATCAACAGATTGGGGTGGGCACAGAGAGCTGGGTCAGTTTGGTTCTGGTCATATGGTACCCCAAATCAATACAAATAAAAGGCATGCAATTCTATTTTGCAGAAAGAAAATGTAGTCTACATTTGAAGGTGCACTCAGTAATGTATTCCCCATTAAAAGTTTTGCTTCTAAAGAAATTAATAGTTATTTTGAAACATATGTATAAAATCATGAGCACTCACATGAGATGAGGAATCCATTAAGATTTTTCAAATTGTGACATTATTTACTGGAGACTTAAGCACATTGTACCCCACAATTCTCATTACTGTCATGTGTCCAGATGTTTTCCTTTTACCATTGCCATTGTTTTGACTTGTTAGCAACATACTTAAAAAAAAAGTGGAAAATGCTGCAATAAAATTTCAAAGAATTCGTCAGTTATATTGTCTAGTTATATTGTGCATAAAACAAGATGCTTTATCTCTTCATATAGAGTTAAAGCACAAGGTATACATATACAGTCAGCGATGTGAGGCCCTGTTCCAAATGGCACACTTGATATGGACCTGCGGAGACCATAGTGTGTCACACTTGCCATTTTAGTGCCCAGAGGGGTGCTCACAATGGCCCCCTTTGCACCCCTAATACGCCCTTCAGTGTGAGCTCCACAGAGGTCTAATACCCAGCAGTCTCCGCTACAGATCCTCTTGACCAATCATAGCAGACTGGAGTTTCTGAGCTGGAGAAAAAATCATGGCGGACGATGCAATGTAAATTGTGGATTAAATACTGATTTTAATAATAATTTTTTATTAATTGTCAACGACGGATCACTTGCTTTTCTTGTCTGATGCGTATAACTGGTTCTGAACTTTGTTTATTTTGTGTTCCAGAGATATGGAATTACTCCTTTTCAGTTTTAATTAAATAGTTATTCTTGGGGAAGTTTCACATTTAAAGGTAAAAGTAAGTAATCTAACACTAAACCTTTTGTTGTTTCAAAGAGGAATTATTCTGAGTCTCTAAATATCAAGACAGGAGAGAATACTTTATAGATATCTGTAGCTGGAAAGATTGCTTATATTTATTGAAATAGCATCATTTGGTCTAACACAGATATATATACCTGCAGAAGTGTAGCTGTGTGTATTTTCCAATGATTTTTGGGATCTATGTCGGTGTGTAAGGTGTATGTTCTTTCTATACATTTGACTGTGTTCTAAGCACCTGCCTGTAACCATCCATGTGTCCGAATAATGTTTATTTGATCTCCAAATATTTAAAACGATGGTGTTTTGTTGTTGTTAAATGTGTACTTTACTTTTCAGAGGTTCTTGGAATTACTTAATAAAACAAATATCCAAGAGTTATTTTAAAATGTGTAAAACAGAATGTCTATGTAAAACGAATGTAAAAAAAAAGTCTTAAAGTCTGTCCCAAATGCACACTTTTGTAACTCATGCACCCTCATGGACTTGCTGAATAGCACCCCATCAGTCTGCACTTTTTGCATCAACAAAAAATACACTCAGGAGGACCGCATTTGGGAGAGGGCCCTAGGTATATTCTGCATAAAAACAAGACACTTTATCATTTCATATAGAGTTAATGCAGAAGGAAGGCATACATAGTAAGGGATATGAGATGTGTTTTATTCCAAACTGTGAGCTGCTTACAGGATTAGCTGCTCTCTCATCTCAGCACACACACTCTCAAGCCCATCTTTCAGAACACACACCCTGATGAATAAACATGAAATCCACTGAACCCTTTATATTCAAAAAACAGTGTTTGGAATCAGAAAAAATATCCTTCCCTTCAAAATATCAAATTCTCTTCCTTACGATCCCCTCTGTGTCTCTCTGATTCTAGCATGCTTCACTTTAAGCAGGTTTGATGCATGAGACATCGTCTCCAAATTTATGTGCTCCAAAATAAAATAAAAAGTCATACTTTTCCCACTAGTTTTCAACACATCACCCCTTTGATCCCTCTGATTAATTGAGTCAGCAGTCAGCAAGTCTTCGTGTGTGTTTGTGTGAGAAAGTTGATGTGTGGTGCTGGAGAAGAACAAGTTTGTCAGGTTGTCTTTTTGAAGTGTTTTGAAATCGGTTTCAGAGGTGTGAGAGTGCTTTGTATGAATTTTGGCTTGTAAAGCATTTTGAACACAAGGGGGTGAATTCACTAAGAATGAATTGCGCCTGGCAAAAGCGTCTGCTTAAATATATTTTCTTTATCTTTTCTTTATTTTTCAAAATCTGTCCTGATTTTCTTAGTTATAAATATATATATATAGTTAATTTTTGCTTTTAATTTGGTGAGTGTGAGAATGGCGTCGCTCCCAGGTGAGCGTGGGATCTCCTTCAATCCGCCATGGAATTAGGTGCGTGCCGGAACAGGGAGTCATGGCTGAAAGTGTGCTGTTAGCGGTGGGAGAACAAATCAGATGTGAAAATCTTCGGCATCAAGGATGAACAAAGTGGTAGTGATCTTTCTAAAAGAGGAACATTTTGTTGCGCAACTTATCGAAAGAGGTGTCTTGATTAATGGAGGTTTTTGTCCAATCTTTCCATTGGCAACATTAACATCTAAGGTAATTATCTTGAATGTGCTGCCGTTTATCCCGACGAAGTTATTGAGAGAGAACTCATTAGGTTCGTAAGAATCGCTAGCCCAATTCAAGCTATATCACTGGGTTGTAAAAGTTCGGAACTAAAACATGTTATGTCATTTCGACGACAAGTTTTCATGTTTTTAAAAGAGCCAACGCTGGATATATAATTTCGGGTTGTGGATGAAGGTAAGTCGTTTATGATTTATGCTTCAACTGTTGGATTGAAATGTTTTGAATGTGGTGACATTAGTCACAAACAGTTCGCTTGTCCTCATAAAGTTCAAGTGAACACTGAGGAGAATAATGTTGACAAGATAGAACTTGAAGAGTATGAGTTGGCTGTAGAAAATACTAAAATTGAACGAACTGAAACAGTTACTGAACAGGCTATAGCTGAAGTACATGAGTGTGATAATGAAGGAATTGAGGTTCAGGAAGTTGTGGTACAAGATGAAAATCAGACTGTAGAAGTACAAGATATTAGTGATGAGGATGTTTTGAGTTCTGAGATTGCGAGTACAAGTGGAGTTGAGATGCTTATGTATGAGAAAATGCAGAATACTGTGGTAGGCCTACTAGAAGATGAAAAGAAAGCAGAAATGAGAGATGATGATACATTCTCTCAAATGTCAGGTGTTTCTGAAACAGGGCCTCAAATGGAATACAGCAATCTTTATTCTCTCCGCGAGATACATTATTTTCTGGATGAGACGTTTGGAAGAGTGGTAGAAATTATTGATTTTTTTTCCAGACAGTGAAAAATGTGTGAAATCGGTGGTCAAATTGCAGCGTATTGTTGTACTAGATGAATTAAATGAGAAAGAGAGGTTTTGATTGAGGAAACTTCTTACAAAACTAAGAAAGCGTAAAGGATCGTCTTCAAACAAATAGGTGTATGCACTGGGTGTTTTTTCTCTATCTTCCTGTCTTTTTCTGCTATTTACTGTCTCTTTTCCTTTTATTAACATGATGCTAATGAGAATAGGCTCTTTTAATATAAATTGAGTGAGAGATCAAACTAAAAGAGCAGTATTATCAGAATTTGTCAAAATTAGGAATATGGATATAGTAATGTTACAAGAGACTCATTTTTGGGGTTTATGGTGGGAGGGGAAGTATGCACTCATTCATGGGTCAAATACAAGTGCTAGTGTTGCTGTTCTTTTTTCAAAAAGATTAACTGTTGATATTTAAAAAAATTGAAGAAGTACTTACTGGAAGAGCATTCCAGCAAGAGTCCATGCAGAAGTTGAAGGAATACAATTTTTATTTATCAATGTTTATGCACCAAATGTTGGTTCAGAGAGAGTTGAACTATTTTTGAATATTAAGAGGCACATTTCGACCTATGATAAAAATGTTTGTATCGTTATGGCTGGAGACTGGAACTGTACTGTAGATTTTAAGGTTAATAGAAATGGTGAAGAACCTCATTTTCAATCAGCTGTAGTACTTTCTAAGGTGATTCGAGAACATGATTTGTGTGACGTTTTGAGAAATAGGAATAAAGGAATAAAACAATATATATTTATCAAAATAAGTAATAATGAAGTTAAAGGGGCTAGGTTAGACAGGTTTTATACAAGCAAGTCTTTCAGTACTAGAGAGTGATGGATGCTGATATCATTCCTAGTGGTTTCTCTGATCACCATATGGTAACTAAAGATGTAAATAAAAAATGACTTTTAGATCACAGTATTATTGGCATTTTAATAAGAAATTATTATATAATAAGTTATTTTGTTAGAGGTTTCCTCATCTTTGGGAAAAATGTAGGTTACAGAAAAATAATTATGAGGCTAAAAGTCAATGGTGGGAGGTTGGAAATGTGCATATTAAAATTTTCTGTCAAAGTTATGAGTCTCGAATTTCACTTAAAGTTACAGTTCAAAATTTGCAATGTGAAATAAGAGAAATGGAAAAGATGTTAATGAAGAAGGGACCAATAAAAGTGGCGAATAAGTAAGAAGCTCGAATTGAAACATCTATTGCAAGAGCAAGTTAAAATTGATTTAATAAGGTCACGTTTTTGTACAATTGAGGATATGGATGCTCCTAGCACTTATTCACGTGAAATGCGGTGCAACATAATCCTATGCTTTATTTAAAACTTCCAGATGGAATAATTACGGACAATCCAAGTGAAATGCGAAAACTTGCAGTTGATTTTTATTCTGGACTTTTTAGTGCTGGACAATGTGAAGAAAAGAGAATGCTGCTGACCTTTTTCAAGAACTTCCTAAATTGCAAACGAAACAGAAAGAAACTTTGGATTGTGAGATTACTTTAGGAGAGCTCACAGATGCAGTCAAACAACTTTCAGTGGGATGTTCACCTGGGATTGATTGAATAACCACGGAGTTCTGTCGTCATTTCTGGAACATTTTGGGACAAGATGTTTATGAAGTAACAAAAGAGTGTTTTGTCTTCCAAGCAGCTGTAGACTAGCAGTATTATACCTTATACCTAAAAAGGGTGATTTAGGTTTTTTGAAGAATTGGAGGCCTGTTTCTCTTTATGTACAGATTATAACATTTTGACCAAATGTTTAGCAAACAGGTTGAAATGCTATCTGGACATAATTATTCATAGTGATCAGGCTTTTTGTGTACCCGAGCAATCTATTATGGATAATATTTTTCTTTTAAGAGATGCTATTGATTTGAGTTTTAAAGAAAATATTAATATGGGTTTTCTATCAATAGACCAAGAAAAAGCCTTTGATAGAGTGGACCATGTGTATCTTTTCAAAGTTTTGAGTGCTTTTGGTTTTGGTGACAAGTTTATTTCTTGGATAAAACTGTTATATTGTGATGTTTCTGTTTTGGTGAAGGTGGGAGGAGGGTTGAGTGCCTCAATCCCTGTAAAAAGAGGAATCAGGCAAGGGTGCCCACTTTCTGGTCAATTATATATCATTGCCATTGAACCATTATTAAAAAGAATCAGAAGAGATCTTAAAGGGTTTTTAATACCAAATGATTCTAATTGTAATAGAATGGTGTTATCTGCTTATGCTGATGATATAACAGTGTTTTTAAATGGACAAGAGGATGTGAATAATTTTACAAAAAGCATAGAGGTATATGAAAAGGCATCCACTTCAAAGGTAAATTGGAGTAAGAGTGAAAGATACACAGCGGGTCAATGGATAAATCAAAGGCTTTCAGAGTTATCAGCTGGATTAAAGTGGGGCAGAGAAGGTTTAAGGCCCTGGGTGTCTTTTGGGGTTCTTCTAGGTTTCAGGAGAAAAATTGGGAGGGACTCCTGCCAATCTGCCTTCTTATAAGGGGAGAGTTTTGGACATTAATATCTTGGTTACTTTCACATTATGGCATAGGCTAATGGGGGTTGAACCACCAGAAGAATTGGTGACTTCTATACAAAGGACACTAGTAGATTTCTTCTGGAACAGTAAACACTGGATTCGGGCCGCACAAATTTATTTGCCTCCTTGTGAAGGAGGACAAGGCTTGATAGACATTAAGAGCAGAATTCAAGCTTTCAGACTGATTTCAGCACCAAAAATTCTGTGTAGAAAAGAACAGACATGGACCGGTACAGCAGATGCAATTCTGCGAAGAGTAGAGGGGTTGAACTATGATGTACCCCTGGATACAAATTCAAGAGATGGACCTGACAGAGACTTCATCCTTTTATAAATCAGTGTTACAGGCATGGGATAAAACTTTCAAAATTAAAAGAGTTTTTGAGATTCCTAAAAACTGGGTGATGGAGGAACCACTTATTCATAATCCAGTGGTTCATGGTACACTGATGTCTTCTAGGAGTGTACAGGAGAATATGTTGAGAATAAACTGCACAAAGCTGAAGGATTTGGTCAATCCAGATGGCTGGAAGTCAGTGGAGGATATAATGTACTTGACGGGACTGAGATCTCCACGTCTCGCCATGCGTTTTTTAGAAGAAATATGCTCCTTTTTACAGAGAAGTTATCCAAAGAAAATATCTGAAGGAACAGACTGATGTTATCCCTCAAAAGCTGTTAATTTGTTCAACTTATAACAACAGTATGTTGGAAGACCATCATATAGAGGATTCTGACACTTCTGAGAAATGGACAATTGAGGAAATGTCTAAAAAGGTATTCTATAACCTGTGTGTCAAGACAGGTGCTTTGGGCCAATTTTCCCCTTGAGAGATCAGTGGAGGTCCCTGTATAAGTTTCCAATAGTGAAGCAAACTGCAGATTTGCAGTGGAAACTTATTCACAGGGCAATAGCTACAAACAGATATGTGGCTCACCTAAATCCAGCAGTAAGTGGGGAGTGTGGGTTCTGCAGCCAAGATGAAACTGTGGAACACTTATTTTTGAATTGTAAACGATTGGAGGAGCTTTTTAGAGTTTTGACTGAATGGTTTAGAGGATTTGGTGAAACTTTTTCTGAATGTACTTTTATAGGAGGTGTAAAGTATAGAATGTCAACTGAACTATGTCATGGGTATAGCAAAATTAGCAATTTGGAAGACCAGAAAAAAAAAATTTCTGGGTCTAACTGGAGTGGATCCAGAGAGAATGTTGAAGAGGTTAATTGCAAATAGATTAAAAATTGAGTTTGCTTATTATGACTTGGTAGGATTCTTAATTACTTTTTAAGAAAAGAGGTGTGTAAGATAATTTTTATGTCGTATTTATGAGGGAGAACTTATTTTATAAGAATATTTTAAGAATGTCTTTTAAAAAAATATTTGTACTAAATGTTTAAGAGATAATGTGATATGAATGAGGAATTTATTTAAATGGACAATGATGCATTGAAGGAGAATTGTATTTAATAAAGATGTGTTAAATCTCTGCTCTGCTCTCTCTCTCTCTCCCTCTCTCCTCTCTCTCTCTCTCTCTCTCTCTCTGGGCATGATGACTACTTAGATGTTGGAACAATGCATTTAGACAAAAGCGCCAAATCTTACTGATGCTTTCTTCAGAAGCGCCAAATCTCCACTGAGACCCTGGGGTCCTAGATCAGTTTATGTAGGGGGTGTTCACTTTTGGTCGATTGCTTGGTCCAAACCCGAACCCTGTTTTAAGTGTACACATGTGAGGTTCACTGGTGCACATCCAAGTTAGGAAAGCTGCCAACCACACAAATCAAACTCTGGAGTCAAACTGATTGTGTCTACACCATAAACCTTACAGTGTGAAACCACCTTTAAAGGGACCAGTCCACGTGGCAACAGATGAGTGTGTGTGTGTGAGTACTTACTTGATGTAGTAGGGAACTTTGTTCTGGGACACTGCTCTCTGCCAGGGCAACTGGACTGATGCTGCAGACACCCACACACACACACACACACACACACACACACACACACACACACACACACACACACACACACACACACACACTTTATTAGAGCAGAGCTCATGAGTCGGATCATCATGGTGTTGGTAAATTAATCATTAATGAAGCAACTCTCTCTCATAGCAGCATGTTTGCACTCTCCTTATGTCTCCTGACACTAAAATATAATTCCTTATGATATTTATCACATACCTGCTCTCTCAGCAGATTAACTTAATTAACTCAATGTTGCTTTCACCAGAGAACAGCTACAGCCACAGGAGAAAATTGAAGCTTCAAAGGCCAGAAATAGCCTAACTCAGGGTTCTTTTCAGATTAACACTTTGTATGATTCACACACTTGAAACATAAAAGAAAAACATATATTCATACAATCAACTATAACCTCTATTATTCCCTTTCCCCCTCCCAGTCCCCAACCCCACCCTGACCCTCAACAAATATCCCTGTGGTCACAACTTGAGTTACGCACACACACAAAATTAAATGTATAAAAAAATAATAATAATCAAACACATTTAAAATTGCACATCTCTCTCCACTGCCCCTCCCAGAGAGCCCTCCAAAAAGGCCAAATATCAGCCCAATTTTTTATGAAACAAATCGAAGTTGCCTAGCCTTCTACGTGGCATCAATGCCGCAAGCCTTCCCATTTCTGTGTGCCACTCTTTAAAGGAGGGCGCTCCAACCGACTTCCATCCCCTAAAAATGATCTGCCTGCTGATTATAACACTGATTAGGACCCAATTTTGTATGCATTTATCCCCTACATTAATGACCGCCCGTCACCTAAAATACAGAGTCTGAGACTAATTGAAATTTGAGTGCACAATACATCACATATAAAACGCTGAACCCTTAACCAAAATTCTTAGATCTTAACACACCACCAAAAAACATGGGTTGTGTCCCCATCTTCTGATTGGCATCGCCAGCAGGTGGGTGTGTCTTTAACTCTGTCTTATGAAAAAACGCTTCCCCGCCAAACACGGAATTTTCCGGGTTTCCGTGTTTTAGGTGTTATACGGTAAAGAAGACCCCTCCGCATGTTTTGAAAGAGTACGCAACTCTTTGATCAAAGAAACAGACTGCGATCGTCTCAAACATGAAGAAGTGGAGTATTGAGAAGCTCAAAATATCAGACATAAACATGCCTTTTTATCAGCTTTTTGTCTGAAATGTTGTTTTTTGACAAAACCGACCTCTGTTCAAGTCGCAATAAAAAAAGAACAAATGAAGATAAAATAAAATCGTTTTTTTTGCCTAAAAGCAGAGGCTCAGATCTTTATTGTGATATATAGCATCTTCATATATTCATGGAAGAAAATATTCTGCGGGCCATTAAATTTAGCGAAAATCGTCAAAAACCCTGGCGGTGGCTGGCAACTTTTTTTTAAAAACGCTGGCGGGGAAAGAGTTAAGACCAAGCCTATACAATCTAGAGGGGTCCAGCAGAATCTATGTAAAATCTTAAATTGCATATGGCAAACCCTTGCATCTCTAGTTGTAGACTTGACATTTTTTAGAATCCTAGCCCACTCTACCTCCTCCAATACCAATTGGAATAACTTTCTCCCATAATCTCTTGAGAGAAGCTGAAGCTCCATCCCCAGACTCTGAATTAGCAGGGAGTAATACACTGATGCCTCATGACCTTTTCCAAAAGCAGTAATCACCACTTCCAGAGTATATGCCGCTCAAGCGGGGTGTATGCTACTCCCCAAATTAGTACAGAGAAGGTGGCACAGCTGTAATTACCTGAAGAATGGAGACCAGGGAATCCAAAAGTGTTGAACCATATTTTCAAAGGATCGCAACACTCCACTCTCATATTGGTCACCGAGTGTATTATCCTCCCTTACAATCCACTCTGTCCAGCAGAAAGGGGACTTATTAATATATAATTTGGGGTTCAACCATATGCTCGAAGCAACATTTAAATAAATGTTTGAATTAAACACTGTGGACACTTTTGTCCATATCGAAAGCAAATGCCAGATAACAGAGTGTAACTTAAATTCTCCGGTTAGTTTTGATAGAAAGGCTTTTCAATGGCAAAATAGGGGCAAGAAAATTCCTGTTCAATACAAAACCAGGGAGGGGCTCTCTCAGGTGAAAGTGACCAATGAGTCAAATGTCTGAGACAGAATGCATACTAATAAAACAGAATCTTGTGTAGGCCTTTGACACCTTTGTCAATCGGCCTATATAACTTATTGAAGTGTAATCTGGGACATTTAGCATTCCAAATGAAAGACTTCACTAATCTATCAAATTGCTTGATATAAGAGAGGGGGACATCTATAGGGAGGGATTGTAGCAGGTAGATGAATTTGGGAATACAATTCATTTTAATAACATTAACATTCCCAGTCATAGATCAATTTAATGAAGCACACCTGCTCACATCACTCAAAAAACTTTTGATTAAAGGGTCAATATTAACTAACTAAATCACACAAATTTGCTGGGAATAAAATACCCAAATACTTAATACCTTGTTTGGGCCACTGGAGGCACCCGGCTGAAAAGCCGATACAGGGCAGTATGCTGTCAGAGACAAAGCATTGGATTTAGACCAATTCACTCTGTATCTTAAGTGGATCTGTGGAGGCAAGGCATAGATCTAGTAGGATAAATAAGGCATAAAGCAAAAGCGTATGTGCCACACCTCCCGCTAACCCTCTGGAAAATCTAGCTGGATCTGGGAAATTGGACAGTAACACTTACACTCACTTGGATCTTTGTCCTTTTTAAGAATCAGACTGATCCGGGCTTGTGTCATGGTTGGCTTAACTTTCCATTCTTTTATGATTCTGAATAAACTTCTAGCAAAAGTGGAGCTAGTTCTGTAGCATAAGATCTAAAAAATTCAGCGGTAAAGCCATCTGGCCCCGGAGTCTTGCCTGCCAAGCTATGTATCTAACACGTCAATGAACATTGACTGGAATTTATAGCCTCTGCCGATGTAATCATTGGAAGCACCTGGCGCAGTGGCTATAAATATGTGCGTCACCGGTGCATCATCACACATTTCGTCTTCAGAGCCATTCTGTGCTGTGTGCTGTCAAACTTTCTTTCCTCCGTTAGGAGTTAGATTCTGTTAGGCAGTGTGCAGTGAACCTTTTCTCCTTTCTGTTTCCTCTCAAAAGAAAAAGAGAAAAAAATATATATATCTATGTCGTTTTAAGAAAAAATGACTGAAAATCAAGGCAAACGATGCATGTTTCCCTGTCTCCGCTGTATGACCGAGACGGACACGCATCAGTTTTGTTTTGTTTGTTTGGGGGAAGAGCATGCTGCTCTCGTGTTGGGACAGGGCGGGTGCGAGCATTGTGATCTGCTTTCGGGCAAAATGCTTCGCACTCGCATTGCTCACTTCCGGGAGTCCGCGCCCACACTTCATTCGTGGGGCTCTCGCATGGATCTGGCTGAGGAGCGAGAGATGGGTTCGTCCCTTTCGCTCGTGCTATCCCCAGATCCAGCTGGTCCTTCCAGTGATCTCGGAAGCACGCTACGGCGCCTCTTCGGTTCATGAGGAGGACCGTGACTCTTTTGGTTCAGCGGATATAGAGCTATCCACCTCCGAGCATTCCGGGTTTGATAATAAATCAACAGAGGAATTGCTCGACGTCATTACTCGTGCTGTGACCAGGCTTAAAATAGACTGGCCATGCCAACAAGAGCCTCCCAAACGCTCCAAATTGTAGGATAGATTTTTGTCTGGTGGCCGGGGGAAGGGAACACCTCATCAGTCCCTTCCCTTCTTTAATGACCTCCATGACGAGCTTTCTCGTTCATGGAGGAAACCCTATACTTCCAGTGTTCACGTGCCCTCAACGTCGATATATTCGACTATCGTGGGTGCTGAGGCACGGGGTATTCGATGATGCCGCCGGTTGAAGAGGCGCTTGCGGGTTATCTCTCACCGGGCTCGGCATCATCAATGAAAAGACCCTCCCTCCCCACGAAGCCGTGCAGGACCACCTCCACGCCTTGGTGGGCGGGGTGCCCTCTAAGAGGCATCCTCTACTCGCGTGCTTCACTCGTGAGCCATGCGACTGCTGCCTTCTGCTAGGACTAGGACCTCTTCATAGGACTGAGCAAGTAGTCCTTGAGGGTTTGATTAAGACCCCCCTTTTTAAACCTCTAGATTTAGCATTTGATAGACTTCTGACCCTCAAGATGGTTTTTCTTATGGCAATTATGTCTCGAAGGAGACTTGGGTACCTACAGGCTCTGTCTCTTTTTGCTGGCCTGTTTAGAGTTTGCCCCAGGTATGACCAAAAGCATTTTTTGCACCCTCACCCTGACTACCTGCCCAAGGTGCCTTTTGCGGCCCTTGACCAGTTATTCTCTAAGCCTTCTGCTCCCTGCCATTTGTAATGCCAGAGCAGCTAATACTTCTCAGGCTTTGTCCAGTCTGTACCCCTCAGACTTATGTCCACCGCACTAGCCAGTGGCGTAAGTCAGGGCAACAATTCTTTGCCATGGGAGCCGCAACCGAGGGGAGGCCACCCACAAGCAGACTATGTCGCATTGGGTGAGAGACACTACTGTCCTGGCCTTCGAGGCATGCGGTCAAGCTTCGCCAGTAGGTATCAGGGCTCACTCCACCAGAGGGCTCGCCTCCTTTAAAGCCTTGGCTAGAGGTCTCCCTCTGCAGCAAGTTTGTGATGCGGCAGGTTGGTCCTCTCCGCACACATTCATTAAACTTTTATAGTTTGGATGTTCTTGCCACTCCGGGCTCTTATGCCCTTGAGTCGACATCTCGAGCTCATGTCTGAACAAGTTTGTGATGCGGCAGGCTGGTCCTCTCCGCACAAATTCATCAAATTTTATGGTTTAGATGTTTATGCTACTCCGGGCTCTTGCGCTCTTGAGTCGACATCTCAAGCTCATGTCTGAGACCTCTCGCATTCTTGTGAGCACACTTCACAACCGTAGGGGTCCGGACAGTCCCAGTGCGGCGGCGTGGGTATTGCGTTCCCAAAGCGCTTAGCAAAGCGCAGCATCATAGTGAAGCTTTTTGTAAAGGGAACATCTCGGGCTACATGTGTAACCCTTGTTCCCTGAAAAAAGTGGAACGAGATGCTGCGCTTCTTTGCCGCACTGGGACGTCCCAGGACTGCTCTTCAGGCGAAATATCTGATGATGCACCGGTGACGCATCTATTTATAGCCACTGCTCCAGGTGCGTCCAATGATTACATCGGCAGAGGCTATTGTGGAGCATAGGGGGGCGGGGCGGGGCCGGAATATCGCGTGCCCCATCAGGCCGATTGGGGACCGGGCGCGCGATATTCCGACCCAGACCCGCCCCCCTCCGTTCCACAGCTAGAAATTCCAGTCAATGTTCACTGACGTGTTGCATACATATTCACAGCTGGTCACACGGAGACGTGTTCCCAAAGCGCTTAGCAAAGCGCAGCATCTCGTTCCGCTTTTTTCAGGGAACAAGGGTTACACATGTAACCCGAGACGTTTTATATATCTATCCAGAAGTTTTCCTTCCTTGTTCCCTGACTCAAAGTATGAATGTCTTGCCCTGAATAGCCAAAACTCCACCTTCCGTGACAAAATAGTATTATATCTGTATTTCAATCGGGTCAATTCTCTGAGGCCATTAGATGACATTCGGTGCTTCAGCTCTGCCTCAACACTTTTCCCTTCCAATTCCACGAGTTCTTGTACTTTAGATTTTTTTGATGATTGCGGTATACTGTATGATCCGGCCCCTAAGAACCACCTTAAGTGCCTCCCAAGCCAAATCCAATGTGGAGCCTTATAGGCATTGATTTCAGCATTTAACATTTGTTGGAATTCAGGAATTTGCAAAAGGGATACATTAAAGTGCCTACTACAGGTTATGTACACATTTTCACTACTAAATGTCCATGATTTTTCCAATACTTTTTCAGGAATTTCGAAAACTCTTTTGCAGCGTTTCAAATGTTTCTACTAGAAGTGTCAATTTAATGTTAATTCGGTGTGATTAATTATATACAAAAATAACATGTTAAACAAACTAATGCAATTAATCATGAATAAGGAATATTTGTACCATCGGAGCAATTCAAGCTTGAATTACACCTGTTTTCAGCAAGGGGCCGTAAGCAAAACTCAAGCTGTATGAGCAAAGTGCAACTGTAGAACAAACCACCAGCTTGCTTGACACTATTTGCAACATCACAAGATGAGAACATGTTCTTGCATTCAAACACCGTTGAACAGAGCACAATTCTGTATGCACAGATCTCTAGACATGATTTTCTACATTTCAAACAACGTTTAACTTGATGCAGCAACCTTAAAATGCTGTGTTTATGTTGCGACGCAATCAAAGCACTCTAAAAGCATTATAATAAATATATGTCTTTACTAATTCAATTGCAAAATATATTGCTATGGAAGGTAGGCCAATGATGGCATTATGTTCAATAATATGGAATTTAATATATTGCCTTCTAAAGCCTCTTTTTTCCTTATCAATGGTTTACTTGTCTGCCACAATAATGTAATGCATTTTAATGAATTATAACTTTTTATATTATATATTATTTTTATAATTATTTAAATGCAACAAATTATAATTAACTGATCATTATATATTACTGATGTGAGGAGCTTTCTCAGCAAATATTTATATATGTGGTTAATTCCATTAATTACTAGCCATGTAATTCATTCGATACCATTTTTTAATCGATTTACAGCCCTAGTTTCTACCCATTTGAGAAAAATAAAATTCAGCATTGTGTATATAACAGTCTAAACATACAACTTATACCACAATGACACACAGCATTTGCTTTGTAAAATTCAATAAATATTTATTTATTGAATATATTGTTTTTACTTTGTCTTGTCCACATCTTTTGGATGTCTCACTGTCAGCTTTTTAATGCCCACTTAGAGTTTCCACAAACCACTTTTTTCTTATTCAAACAAATAGAGGAAAATCCGCTGAATTTAATGTTAATTAAACTCTTGCACCTCCTGAGATGGTTCGAAATTATTTGCAGCTCTCACAAATACGACAAAAAATTTTGCAAACTGTTTTCAGACCACTGACAGAGAGAGAAAAATTCTTCATATGCGAGGGAAAGATCAAGGGACATCAATGAATATCAGCGCACGTCTTCTCTCATGTTTTCTGTTAAAAACAGGACACTGAGACTTGTAATGATTGCTCATCAAGAAGTTGATAATTAACACTGCTCAGGCTCACAAGCAAACATCACTATAAGCTGAAATAACATGACATTCAAAGCCTTAATATATTCATACAATAATGTAAATATGAAATGTACTAATTCCTTTATTTATACACTATACATATGTACATGAGCTATCGTAAGTGAATTTCTCAAGCGTTAATGCAGTGCCTTTTCACAAACTACTCAGTTTCTGCTGCAACTAATTTTGCGTAGTGCTCTGAGTGGGCTCCGAGATGCGCTTATTTGCTTTGTTCCGCGATCGCACCGAATTTAAAGAATTCTTAGCACACTTGTAATCCTGAAAATATATATATAAATATCTAAAGTAAATCTTAAGGATGGATTCAAAAGTCTCCAATTATGTTTAAGACCAAGATTTTTACACATCATGTGAAGCGTCAATGCTGCTCTAGGGGGCTTGCACACTTTTGCTTCACTATGGTCAAGGACTGAGTCCATCAAAAGATTAAAGTCTCCTCCCAATATTATATCATGAGGGGTGCCAGTGGCTCTATAAAAAAGCCCTGATCATCAATGTTAGGTGCATAAATATTAGCAAAAATAAGCCTTTGCCCCTGAATTTCAGATAAAACAATAATGACCAGAATAATGACCTAGTATACCTTTAATCTGTTTGTGACATTTGAATTGTAGATGCTTACTTAGCAGTGTAATGACTCCTCTGCTCTTACTCGAGCCAGTACTAAAGAAAACATGCCCACCCCTTATCCTCCCAAATTTTTCAGCTTCCTGAGGGGAAAGATCCGCAGGAAGAAATAACCTTCCTTCTTTTTATGGGGTGCCCCAACCCATTCACATTCCATATGGAGAGAGACAATCCACTCATATCTGACATTTTGACATATAATTTTTTTTATTGTGTGTCAAAAACAAGATTATAAAGTGCACATTCCAACATTAGTGCAACCATCAAAACCCAAACATCCCCCAGAACCAAACAAACATAAAAAGTGTGAATTAAACCCATGCATGATAGCACCAACTGGCTTCCGTCCCTCCTAACTCAAACAGTCCGTGCACGCCTACGAGAACCCCTGTGACAACTTTGCCATCAGATCACTCAAGTCCGGTGATTCTAAACAGATTTTGTGAGAAAGAATGACATGGCAAAAGATAATCTATAAAATAAACTGTCCTGAAGGTGTGTTACTCTACAAAACAAACTCCAGCCGCTAGGCGGAACCAGCACAAAAAAAGCATGCAGATTCGTCAAACAGTCAAACAAATGTTTAGTGAGCCGGTCCACTCGGCTGCAACGTGAGTACCACAAGATGACTTACTCACTTCATTGACTTTATGAAGGATATCACTTGCTGTGGGCATTTAAATGTTTCACGGCCATCCTTAGCATCTATTCTTAATTTGGCCGGGAATTTCAGTGCAAAAGCGGACTTCCGTTGATGTAAAAGTTTCTTGCATTCCTTGAATCGATCACATTTCTCTCTTATCAAATTCGCAAAGTCTGGGAACAAGAAAATGCTGTGGTTTTTCCAAGAAAGTTTTCCTTTACTCTTCGCACCATGCAACACAAGATCTTTATCAGATTTTGAATTCTTTGACATTTTGTTCTCCTAGAACAGTTATGGAACAGAGAGTATAGAATCTCACGGTTTCTGTCATTAAAAGTGTTAAAACTAGAAAAGTTTGCAGAGCTCACAGTTCACACATCCGATCCTCGCATGGTGTAAAGTGACACCCTAACTCAGGGTTCTGAGCTATTCTATGTTAAATAAAGGCCCTTTCTAATGCTGTTTAATATTACTAAAGCTTTAAACTCAAGGACTGTTAGCTCTGAATGGCTGATGCCTAAGAAGTGAAAGTGTTCCTGGCTGTTCGCACAGGAATCATTCTTGCATCTGTGGGCACCATTTTTAAATGGTTCCTCTATGTGTAAACCTCAACCAGACATACTGTACGTCTTTGGCTAGGAGTAACTTCTCTTGTCTCATTGCCTCTTTAAACTATTTATGCTTACTACTATTATAGTTGTTCTATCTTGTCATTTATTTTAATGGCATATTGTTATTTCCAATAACGCAAACATTAACACTGATAATTTGTAATGTGTGTGTAGGTGTGTCTCACGATAGCAGAACTTTACAGCTGCGTTCTGAGCTCATCACTCCTGCAGCAGGAAGTGCTGCAAACAAACACATTATTTTATCACGCAATGCCATCATTTTACACAAAGACAAGAGAATATTAAAATATTAAAATGACAGCTCCAACTTAAGAAAGCATGTTGTGGAACCACATCAAACCATATCGATCTCAAACCCTCACCACTCAAGAACAACCACAACAACAACGACAAAAAATTGCTGTATGTCATGGCATACGCTCATGTTATTTCTTCCTGCATTGCATGCCCTCATGTTTACTATAGCTTCTACCATCAGCAGTGAGGGATTAGTCAGCTTAATGGAGAAGTTTAATGAGTTAGAGGCAAGCAACCGAACACTAGTGGAGGTCAGTGAGAAAGAGAAGCTGGTAGATACTGTTTGGGATGTGGGTAGTACTGCAGCAGGGTGTTTTGGTGACGTCTCGGCGGCATACTCAATCAGCAAAGTGACACCACTTTCCGGTTCCTGTTAAGGTTTCCAATCGATTCTCCCAACTCAGTGATGCAACCACAGACAATAATGTTGAAAGAGCCTCAATAATTGGGGATTCTATTGTAAGGAACATGGAAATAAAGACTCCAGCCACCATTGTTAAATGAATTTCCAGGGCTTGAGTCTCTGATATCAGATACAATTTACAAGTGCTGCCTAATGCTAAACGTAGATTTTCTAACATTTTTATTCCTACCGGCACTAACAATGTCTGGTTTCGCCAGTTAGAGATCACTAAATATAATGTTAAAGAGGTGTGTGAACTTGCAAAAACTATATCAGACATGTAATATGCTCTGGCCATCTCCCAGCTTGTTGCGGTGATGAGGTTTATAGCAGATTAGTGTCACTGAATGGCTGGAAGTCTGAGTGGTGTCCGGAGAATTGCATTGGATTTATAGACAACTGGAAGATTTTTTGTGGTAGACCTGACATGCCAAAGAGAGACGGACTCAATCCCTCCAGGGAAAGTGCCTCTCTCCTCTCTATTAATTTGGCTCATAGTCTTAATAGTGACAGTATTTGGCTAACTGGGGCCCAGGTCAGGAAGCAGACAAACTGGTTAAACCGAACATCTGCTATCTGCCTTGAGACATCACAAAGATCACCAGAACTACAACACATAGAGACTGTACCACCTAAATGTCATATAGAGACTATGTCTGTTCCCGAACTACCAAACATACAACTCTCACTAAATAATTTAGCATTTTTTTTAAGGTCAAACTTGAAAAGAAAAACTGAAGATAAAATCATATAAAATGTAGGGCAACTAAACATTAGATCACTTTCTACCAAAGCACTAATTGTAAACAAAATCATTACAGATCATAGTTTAAATGTGCTCTGTTTGACTGAAACCTGGCTTAAACCGGATGAATATATTAGTTTAAATGAATGTACTCCCCAAGTTAATTGTTATAAACATGAGCCTCGTCTGAAGGGTTGAGGAGGGGCTGTTGCTACAATTTACAGTGAAGTTTTTGGTGTTACTCAGATGACAGGCTATAAGTTTAAGTCTTTTGAACTAATAATGCTTAATGTGACACTGTCAGATATAAATAAAAAAATCTCTGTCATCTTTTGCCCTTACTAGAATATATAGATCACCCTGGACATATTCTGGTTTCCTTGGAGCATTTGCAAATTTTCTATCAGATCTAGTAGTTCATGTAGAAAGAGCTTTAATTGTTGGTGACTTCAACATTCACATAGATAATGAAAATTACACATTGGGATTAGCATTTATCGATATTCTCAACTCTGTGTGTCAGACAAATTGTGACAGGACCGACTCATTGCCATAATCATATGCAAGATTTAATTCTGTCATATGGAGTTGATGTTGATACTATAGAAATTCTACTGCAGAGCGATGACATCTCAGATGATTACCTCATCTCTTGTTTACTGCGATCAGCTGTCACTCAATCTTCTTCACGCTATCATTCAGGTAGAACTATTCTTTCAACCACTGAAGATAGCTTCACTAATAATCTTCCAGAATTTTCTCACATACTCCGTAAGCCAAAACGTCTAGAAGAACTTGATGCAATAACAGAAAATATAAATACAGTCTTTTCTAGCACTCTTGATAGTGTCGTCCCCCTTCAATTAAAGAAAATTAAGAAAAACTATTTTGCGGTGCATGGAATGATAGTGTCTGTAGCTACAGACAGGCACTAAAAGCTGCCAGGTCAGCATATTTTTGCAAACTCATAGAAAATAACCACAACAATCCTAGGTGTTTATTCAGTACTGTAGCTAAATTGGTTAGGAATAAAGCATCAACCGAACCAGATATTCCGTCACAGCACAATATGAATGACTTCATTAATTTCTTTACTGATAAAACTTATATAATCTGAAATAAAATTGATACTATGCAATCAACTGTCACTGCACCTCAGAAAACAGTGTCTCATAATTTTCCTCACAAGCAACTTCAATCCTTCGCTGTCAAAAATCTTGAAGAGCTAACAAAACTTTTCCAAAAAATCAAAAGCCACAACATGAATGTTAGATCCAATACCAACTAAGCTCTTAAAAGAGGTATTCCCTGTAATCGCATTAGTGGACTTGCAATAGCATGGTTTAGGTCCTATTTATCAGACCGCTACCACTTTGTATCTGTAAACGAGGAATTTTCAAATCAAACAGAAGTACAGAGTGCCACAGGGATCAGTTTTATGGCCTCTGCTTTTCTCCATATACATGCTTCCCCTGGGAGATATGATCAGAAATCATGGAAATTCCATTATGCAGATTATACCAAACTTTATATTTCTTTTCAACCCAATGGAAATTCACAATTCTCCAAATTAGTAGTGTATCAATAGAACACCATTCTTCCACCTCAGAAATATTGCTAAATTACAACACATGCTAACTGTTGCTGATGCTGAAAAACAAATTAATGTGTTAGTGACCTCAAGACAGGATTATTGTAATGCATTATTGGGAAAAGTCTGTTAACTACATTCAAATCTTTGAATGGTCTAGCTCCACAGTAATTAAGTGACCTTCTGACACACTATATTCCATCACGTTCATTATGATCACAAAATCCTGGCTTGGTAATAATTCCAAGAATATAGCTGCAAGCAGCAATGCGGATTCCTCCTCAAAATGGCAAATCATTTAAAATTGATCAGTAGAGGGTTGGGGTTAAACCCTCTCAATGGATGAATCCAAAAACCACGTATTTCTGTCTGAATCCTAAACGAAACATTTTCAGTGTACAGAAAAATCCATCAATACAGACCTTATGGATCCTTGAGGCTTTTTTGTTCCCAATGAGAAATGAGGCATGTACACCAAGTTTCAGAAGAATTCGTTAAATGGCGTGGAAATGGTATCACTTTGAAAATATTTTTTTGGGATGTGGCCTGTAGCGCCACCTATGGGCAAATGTGGGCCATTCTTGGTTTGTGGGTTCCTGTTGGCCTGTAGTATCAATGTACATAATTAGAAAATATTTGACCAGAAAATGGGACTTTTAGGAATTACCTGTAGCGCCCCCTAGGGGTGAATGTTGGCCATTCTTGGTTTGTGGGTTCCTGTTGACCTGTAGTATCAATGTACCAAATTAGAACATTTTTGACCATAAAATGGGAATTTCGGCGTGGCCTCTAGTGCCCCCTAGGGGCGAATGTTGGCCATTCTTTGTTTGTGGGTTCCTGTTGGCCAGTAGTATCAATGTACCATATTAGAAAATTTTTGACCAGAAAACGAAATTTTGGGAGTGGCCTGTAGCGCCCCCTAATGGCGAATGTGGGCCATACTTGGTTTGTGGGTTCCTGTTGGCCTGTAGTATCAATGTACCAAATTATAACTTTTTTGACCAGAAAATGGGAATTTCGGCTTGGCCTCTAGCGCCACCTAGTGGTGAATGTCGGTCATTCTTGGTTTGTGGATTCCTTTTGGCCTGTACTATTAATGTACCAAATTAGAACATTTTTGACCAGAAAATGGGAATTTCGGCATGGCCTGTAGTGCTCCCTAGGGGCGAATGTTGGCCATTCTTGGTTTGAGGGTTCCTGTTGACCTGCAGTATCAATGTACCAAATTAGAACGTTTTTGACCAGAAAACGAAATTTTGGAGTAGCCTGTAGCGCCCCCTAAGGGCAAATGTGGGCCACACTTGGTATGTGGGTTCCTGTTGGCCTGTAGTATCAAAGTACCAAATTAGAAAATTTTTGACCAGAAAATGGGAATTTTGGCTTGTCCTGTAGTGCCCCCTAGTGGCGAATGTCGGTCATTCTTGGTTTGTGGATTCCTGTTGGCCTGTACTACTCTTGTACCGAATTAGAACATTTTTGACCAGAAAATGGGAATTTTGGCTTGTCCTGTAGTGCCCCCTAGTGGCGTATGTCGGTCATTCTTGGTTTGTGGATTCCTGTTGGCCTGTACTATTAATTTACCAAATTAGAACATTTTTGACCAGAAAATGGGAATTTTGGCATGGCCATTCTTTGCACAGTACTTCAGAGTGATGTCATCTTTAAGCATGTTAGGTTTGAAAAACCATCAGTCAAAATTACATTTGATTTATTGACACGTATATATTGTTAAAATTTGGACATTTACATAAACACGCCCCTTTCAGCCATTTTGTATCGTATTCATTTTTCCTAAGTAACGTTTTCAAGGATGTCCATTCTACACATGTGTACCAAATTTCAAGTCAATTGGAGCTACGGTTCAGGAGAAGAAGAGTTTTGTAGGTTTTCGCAAATTTTCAACGTACGGGAAAATCCATCATGGCGGAAGTTATGGGTTCTTGAGGCTTTTTTGTTCCCCATGAGGAATGAGGCATGTACACCAAATTTCAGAAGATTTGGACAAATGGCGTGGAAATTGTATCACTTTGAATTTTGTTTTTTTGGGCGTGGCCTGTAGCGCCACCTATGGGCGAATGTGGGCCATTCTTGGTTTGGGGGTACCCGTTGGCATGGAGTATCAATGTGCCAATTTAGAAAATTTTTGACCAGTGACTTTTTGAGCTATTGGGGCTCAAGGAGAAGAAGAATAATAATAATAATAATAATAATAATAATAATAATAATAAAACCATCAATTACAATAGATTCCCTCCTACGGAGGAATCTAAATATCAAAATCCACAAAAGGTGGTAGATCCTTTACATATTTGGCTCCTAAACTATGGAATAATCTCCCTAACATGGTTCAGGATGCAGACACACTCACTCAGTTTAAGTCTAGACTAAAGACTCAGCTATTTAGCCAGGTATACACCTAATTTATCCATCAACTCACAATTAGGCTTCTTTAGTTAGGTCTGCTGGAACCAGAAACATCTATCATGATCTATAAATCTGCATAAGATTGAATGGCATATACACTAATATTATTCAATTTGTTTCCATGTCTCAACCTAGGGATTCAAATCCCGAGGCTACCAGAGCCGGCCAGATCCATCCCCGTTCCTGCTTGGTGTTGGACTACACTGCTACATGTCACTGAGTGGTGACGACAAACTACAGCCCGTGCTAGCCAGACATGGCAAGGCAAGTTTATTTATATAGCACATTTCATACACAATGGTAATTCAAAGTGCTTTACATAGAAGAGATTAAAATAAGAATAATTGAAACAGTTTAGAATATAAAATAAAATAAAATACAGTACAAACAGTCAGACACAAAGTGCTCATTCAGTAAATGCACAGCTAAACAGATGTGTTTTGAGTCTGGATTTGAATGTGACTACTGTAGGAGCACATCTGATCTCTTCTGGAAGCTGGTTCCAGCTGCGGCTGGCATAATAGCTAAAAGCAGACTCTCCTTGCTTAGAGTGAACCCTTGGTATTTCTAGCTGATGTGATCCTAATGATCTGAGTGATCTGTTGGGTTTATATTCAGTGAGCAGATCTGCAATATATTGAGGTCCTAGCCCATTGAGTGATTTATATACCAGTAACAATACTTTAAAATCAATCCTAAATGTAACTGGGAGCCAGTGTAAAGACCTGAGGACTGGTGTGATATGTTCATATTTTCTGGTTCTGCTCAGAATCCTGGCAGCAGCGTTCTGTATGAGCTGCAACTGTCTTATGGTCTTTTTGGGAAGGCCAGTGAGGAGTCCATTACAATAATCCACCCTGCTGGTGATGAAAGCATGCACAAGTTTCTCCAGGTCTTGACTGGAAACAAAGCATCTAATTCTTGCAATATTTTTCAGATGATAGTATGCTGATTTAGTTATTGCTTTGACATGACTACTGAAACTAAGGTCTGACTGTAGAGACACACCAAGATTCCTGACTTGATTTTTAGTTGTTTGACCCCTAGCGTCAATGTATGCATTCACCTTGAGAACTTAATCTTTGTTTCATCTTTTACAATATATTTAAATAGAAAACTGTTCTTTTAAATTGTAAAAAGAGTTCAGAATATCAATGTTGTTTCTGTATTTTGGATCAAATAAATCCAGTCTTGGTGAGCAGAAGAGACATCACTTCAGTCTTTTTACTTCAGAGGATGAACTGATGCCAACTCCAACTGTAAGACATTGTATACTTCATATGCCACTGCCTGAACTCTGGATTTAGTATGGACCCCACCGAATTCACCTGCTGGTTGAACTGCAATGCACCTCACTGATCTCTGCCTGCATCATCTTTGTCTACTGATGGACTACACTCTTGAAATGGAATAAATAGACTATCATTTAATTGCCAACAAATGCCTTCATCAGGGAACTAACAAAGGACAAAGCATCTATGTGAACTTCTGCAGTTAATCCAGGATGGATTTCAAAGACATAAATTATTACATTAGTTCATAAATTGTTTTTTTATTATTTATTTTAAACACTGGACCTTAACGCTTACTTATTTAAAAAAATAAAATAAACCATGACTTGCACTGCACACAAATATTTAATACTGGCATTATATTCATGTTGTTTAGCTAGAGGGGAACTGGCCACCACAGTGAGCCTGGTTTCTCCCAAGGATATTTTTATCCATTAACCCTCTGGGGTTGACGGACGCGGCGGCGCGTCCTGCTGGATATTTTCGTCATTACAGCGGAAACAATTTAAAATACTCCGTCATTTTTGGGTATACAGATAAGTGTAAGACATCATTAGAGAATATAAAGGGTCTACTTTTATTTGTGTACACTCACAATAACAACAAAATCTTGTGCTTTTGTAAAATAAAGAAAATAAAAAGGGTGAGCATTAAGCAGTCTCTGTGTTCACGAGCATATTTCAGAAACACATCACTAAAATGAACTGAAACTCTGCGAATACTTGTCACACAAACATGAAACATATGTCTAAAGAAAGCTTAAAATGTCTACTTTTAAATAAAACAATTCAAATTTAAAACAAGTATTCTCATGCAATGCAATCGGTTTGAAACAAAGCAATGTACAGTTTTTTACCGGTCCAGCCAAGGATACAATTTCGGATAAGTCATTTAGTTTTAATTAGTTGACATGCTATTTTATATAAACATGTACATATTTTACTAGTGGGACTGTTTCCAGACTTGACAGCCAGGATTCAGAGTATTGAAATTTGAAATATGTCATAATTAGCAAGTTTTAGTCCCATTTAAATGCTGTTTCTTATAAAGCAGGTATTTAAATTGTATGCTGTATGATATAAATATGATATGTAATATGATATAAAAATAATATGAATGTTTAGATTATATTTGATCTAGTGTTTATAATGCCTCATTATCATCAACAAAGCTTGTGCTTGCAAATATGTGTTAGGGATAAATGAGTAAAATACACTTTAAATATGCCCATATTAGAAAATCATCATATTATAATGATTTCTGAAGGATCATGTGACACTGAAGACTGCATTAATGATGCTGAAAATTCAGCTTTGATCACAAATTGCATTTTAAAATATATTAAATAGAGTTTTAAAGAAAACTGTTCTTTTAAATTGTAAAAAGAGTTCAGAATATCAATGTTGTGTCTGTATTTTTGATCAAATAAATGCAGCCTTGGTGAGCAGAAGAGACTTCTTTTAATGGTAGTGTAGGTCTAAAATTAAGTAAAGTCTTTATGTAAAGAAAATGTATAGTCAGATTTCTTCTTTTAACTTAAAAGTCTCCACACGTTCATTCTCTATCCCTCATTGATAGGCCCAGGGGAGGAGTCTTTTGTCTCTCAGGTGTGAATTACAATCCATATTCATGATCATTCACACCTCCTCGCATATGACCTTTCAACACTAAAATTGTCTTACAAAAGTTAAATGACTATATTGTTTTGTATGAATGAGTGATCAGGATGGTTCACACATCATTTTGTAGCAAAAACTCTAAAAAAAAAAAAAAAAAAAAAAACTTTAAAGTCTTGTGGACAAATGTTTAGTATGTGTTATATGACCTTATTTCAGTGACTTAAAATTTTAGTTTTTTCAAAAACCACGCACAAAGTTATTTTCTAAACAAATACAAACCTGTACACACATGTTGCTCACATATTATTGTAGCCCAGTTTGTGCTGAATACAGTGTTATCCGACTTTAGCCATTAATATGTTTTTAAGAAACTGAAAAAAGCACAAATGTCAAGACATATCAAAACTTCACCAGGGCCCAAAACACCCTCAGACCCCAGAGGGTTAACCAACATCTTATGGAGTTTTGTGTTCCTTGACACAGTCGCCTTCAGCTTGCTCACTGGGGTTCTAAATAATTTATTTAATAATTAAAATGTTATATACATTATACCAAGTTTAATTAAGAATTTTTTTCTATTAATGGTAAATTTTAAATGTCTGTGACAACACTGTTTCGATGGACAAAATAAAATGTCATAATTAAAAAAAAACACCACTAATCATTGACTAGTGAGACAGGCTGCATAACGCTGACATAATGTGTGACTTTATTCATGTTTATTACTGTTTTAATGTGGGTTAGTGACTTACTTAATAAGAAGTGTTGAGAGGAGGGACCAAAATCCCTGTGTGCTTCCCGTAAGAGCTTCAACCTGTCCTCTACAGCCGCCTGAAAAGAGAGAGAGAGAGAGACAGAGAGAGAGAGCATGAAAGACAGCAATGTATGGACACATATTTTCTCTTTCTGTACTTAGACTGATCATGAGGTGAAGAGATTCTCTCTCATCAAAGCTTAGACAGATCAAACACACAACAATCTACTGAGCACAGCGCGCACTCGTAGTCTCACACACACACTGTATTAATAAAACATCAGATGACCTTCTTAGAGAGATAGTGAGATCGGAGTGAGAGAAAGAGAAAAAAAGACAAATAAATATTTTTAAATTGATTTACTAGAAGGAGAATAAAGGAAAGGGGACATGGCAGGGAAGAAAGGGAAAAGGACAGGGAAGGAAAAGAAAGAGAATGAACAGGAAAAGGCCATGATAAGGAAAGAAAAGGAAAATAAAAGGATGTGGAAGGTAATGATGGGAAAGTACAGGGAAGAAAAAGACTGGGAGGGAAAGGGCAGAGAAAGAAAGGACAGGAAAGGAAATGGAGGGGAATGATGGAAAAGGACAGGACAGAAAAAGACAGGAAAGGAAAAGAAAGGAAAGAAAAGGAAAGGCACATGAAGGGAAAAGATGGAAAAGGAAAGGAGAGGACAGGACAGGAATAGGAAATGAGCAAACAGGAAAAGGAAAGGACAGGACAGGAAAGGCACAGATAAGGGAATGGTGGGAAAGGACAAGAAAAGGAGAAGAAAAAATGAAATGAAAGGAAAAGTACAGGGAAGGAAAGAACAGGAAACAAATAAAGGAAATGATTAGAACAGGCAAGGGAAAGACAGGACAGGGAAGGACAGGACAGGGTTTTGAGTAGGTGGAGGACCTGCAGTAGCTTCCAGCGCATGTTGAGGTTGTCTAATTGGCGGTTGGTGGTGGAGGACAGCTGGATGTCCAGTGGAGTCAGTTGACCTGCCAGATCATTCACAGCTTGAACATTTTGTTTCATAGGAAAGATTTCCTCTCTGAAAGCCTGGAACACACACACAGTGAGAGAAAAAAATATATATTAACATCTTTATCTGCAGGGATTGCCCTAACACAAATCATCAGCCTGAGTGTTTGGAAATGACTCATACCATGTGTGAGAGGTCTAACAGGGTTATCATGGGACTGATGAAACCTTGTTAATAAACCATAAAAATAGCTTTTTGAAGGGAATGAAGGTGAAAATGATTACCTAGAATAGTACGTATCAAACATTTCTGTACGTGTAAGGGAGGAGATAAGGGAAAATAATAACACTAACCATTGTCCTATCAATGTGATCCTGAAGAGAGTCTATGAGAAGATCTCCCACGGGTTGCCAGCCTTTGAGCTCCTCAGCTTGAGCAAGACGCAGGTCTAGTTGTTCCATGGAGCTCTGGAGGTCCTGCAGTTTATTGAGAGCTCTCTCAACCTGCTCCTGCCAGGTGTCCGCATGTCTCATCAGCCTCTCCCAGCGCTCACCAACCTCTGCTGTCTGCTTACGGATTGCCTTAGCCACTCGCTGGGCCTTCTCCTCTGGGGTCAGTTCTACAAAACATCATGCAAACAAACTTGATTCAATTTACACCTTACTTAAGTTCACTTCATATCAAATACATTTTGAAATTTCTGGTTATATATGTAAATTTGGGTTTTACAGATCTACAACCCATAGCAAGCTGCCTCACTGTCTACATAAGCACCTACCTTCTAAAGCAGCAACCCATCATGGAACCACAAGAGACTCATTTGTAACACAATTTGTTTCATATTTCAAACTGATTCCATACAACATCTTTGAAAATGTTTGCCTGCTGTCTTTTATGTTAAGATGTGCCTATGATGCCTAAAACGTTAGGTGGGCAGCTCATAAGGTTTTAGAACAGAGAAATACAGATACAGTGCAGTTCTAAAATCTTATTTTTGTGGATCTCACATTTATCAATATGATAAATTAGCAACATTTTGGCTCAACCAACTATGTTCAGAAGATATTTATTAAGGTGTTTACTAATGAGTCCATTCAATTAATGAGCTAAGAGTGGGAATGGTATTCCAGATGAGAGGAGGCAGATGTTTGGGGAATCTGAGAGTAGCCTAGGGCATGTCTATGGGCAGCTCTACAACATTAACATCTGCTCTTTAATTCTGCTTACAGGGTTTTGGAGAACAGTTAAATAATCTTCAGGTAATGGTCATAAATGGTAGAACTGAACTCTCCATTTCATAAATGCTCACCTGTATCTTTCATCTCCATACTTCTCTTTTACCCAAGTGATAATCAATTTACAATTCAAATTCATTCAAGTGTTTCTGCAAAGGTATGCAATTCAATTAAGATTCAGAGGTTGAATAGAAACAGAACTGTCAGTAATATTTTGTAGTGCTGTGTTTGTTAATTTGATGGTAAGCAGTGGAACAGATTATTTATCGTCATATAGTAACAAAGTTCAATTCAGAAAACTGTAATTTGCATGGACATTTGGGTAAGGTTGCTAGTTGGAACGTTTTTTTTTTTTTTTTTTTAAGTTTTAACAAGGCTGTGATGAAGTTTTTATGCTATGTACATAATATGACAGGTGTGTTTTTTAGGTAATACACATTTTCACAAAATTGCATTTATATGACACTGTTAGCACATCCCCTTGCGATCCTCATTACCAACAAACTGGTTCTACATATGCCATCTGCTAATTGTTTTTGCAACGTAAATCTTTCAAAGTATAGTGCCTACCATTCAGTGAGCCCGTTTACATGCACACCAATATGCTGATAACTCCCAAACATCAGCTTATTTAAAAAATACCACAAAGCAGTAAAACTACGCTTACATGAGTTTTGAAACCGTGAAGAGGCATGCGCACAACATGCATACATTGGATAAACCCATTAGAAAGATTGTAAAGGTATTTTCATGCAATGCGGAATCGGGGTAATGGGCAAAAATGTACTCGATCAATTTATTTTTAAGCCATTTCTGAAAGCTGGTTAATGAGTTTACCACACATGTTGTTGGCTTAAGCATAATCACTTGCATGTAAAAGCAAAAGTTTTGGAGAAGTAAACTTAAGGGGGTCACACACCGGAAGAGAAGCGCCATGCCGCGCCATAGCTAGGACAGGGCGCGTCGATGCGGTGCAAGCGGCAGGTGCAGCGCAGATACACACTAAATTTATGAAGGTTTTTTGAAGGATGTGCAGGTTAGTGTATGAAACTTGCGTAACTGCACAAACTGTATGATAAAAAATGGCGACAATTATTATGCAATTTGTATTCGGAGTGGAGGTGGTGTAGTGGTCTAAACCACATAACTGGTAGACTGGTAATCAGAAGGTCACAGGTTCGATCCCCACAGCCACCACCATTGTGTCCTTGAGCAAGGCACTTAACTCCAGGTTGCTCCGGGGGGGAGTGTCCCTGTAATAAGTGCACTGTAAGTCGCTTTGGATAAAAGTGTCTGCCAAATGCATATAAATGTAAATGTAAATGTATGAATAGTTTTCATTCAAGCTGTCAACTCACAAAAAGACATCCTTGTAACTGAAAATACATTTTGGAGGCTATATGAAAGATACATACACACAATAAAGTATATCATCCTGTGAAGGCTAGACTAAATAATCGATGTCCTTTGATAATGATTTGAATTTAATATAATTTAATGGAAATCTATGTGAGTTGCGCTCCATGGCGTGGTAGAAATTTGAGCAGCCTCTGGAGTCGGAGCTGGGTGAGTCGACAGTGGCAGCAGCAGTATGCGTACCTTCATAGAAAACTATTGTTTAAAATTTATGAACGCACCATATCGTCCACCAGATGCTTCCGGTGTGCGACCCCCTTAAAAGGTAGGGATGCTGCTAACTTATCTACATTTTTCAGTAGTATGACGTAGCTCATTTCCAGTAACAACCTACTTTTTCCTACTCTACCAAGCTACATTTGTAACATTGTATGGCAAATATAGCAATGGAGCCAAGGGAGTAATCAAACACACTCACCTATACATCCTCACTCATTTTCATGTAAAGCTGGGAAATTAAATTGGTAAATCCACTGAATGCAGATGGTATACTGTAATAGAATGCACATAAAAGTAATCCATATGACTCCAGTGGATTCATTAAAATCTTCTGAAACAAAACGCTTGGTGTAAGAATAGATAAATATTTAAAACTTTTTTTTACTAGAAATGTTGGTTTACAGCAAGCTCATTGATGAGGGAGGAGTTCAAACTGACTCATGCCTGATGTAAAGCATAAGTCTCCTCTGCGTAGATATTCATATGTAGATCCCATGTTAGCAGCTATTCCTATTGACCACAATAAAAAAGCAGCTTATGCAGCGGTCTGAGCAAGGAGCTTGATCTGAGGCATCTCCTGCATTCAACTGCATTCAAACAGCTCTCCTTGTTGACCGAGATCGTGCCACAGTTGACGTATCCAAACCAGACGAATGAGGCATCTATTTATAAACATTGGTAGCACTTTATTTAACTGTTCCATCCTACATTTACTTGCTATATAATTACAACAATTACAGTAATTACTAGGTACTAACCCTAACCCCAAACCTAACCTTAACCCATATTAAGTACATGTACTTACCTAATATTACTCAGTACGTTCTTTGTTAAGACACCGTAAGTCTACTGTAAAGAAAAGTGCAACCTGAATATCTATGCTCCTCTGTTGTAAACAAGACTGTGCTTCCATTCCACTTTCAATTGCACACGTCAGTCCTCATGTGAATTTGCCAACGTGCTTACGTCACGCGAGAGGCTCTCTTGAGTATTTGACCCTTGTGAATTTTTAGTACCAAAAAGTTTTAAATATTGATCTATTCTTACACACCTAGAGTCAAATGGATTACTTTTAAGATGGCTATATGTGCTTCTTGGAGCTTCAAATTTTTAGCACCTATTCACTTGCATTTATGGACCTACAGAGCGGAAATATTTTTAAAACAAATAAACATTTATGTTCAGTTGAAGAAAGAAAGTCATACACATCTGGGATGGCATGAGGGTGAATAAATAATTAGAATTTAAAAGTGTCTTACAAAAGTTAAATTACTATATTGTCTTGTATGAATGAGTGATCAGGATGGTTTTCACATCATTCTGTAGCAAAAACTCTAGGCTACAAGTTCCAGTTCTCAAACGTATTGTGGACAAATGTTTAGTATGTGTTATATGGCCTTATTTCAATGACTTGACTTTTCAGAAACCATGCATAAACGTTATTTTCTCAAAAATACAAACATGTACACACATGTTGCTCACATATTATTGTAGCCCAGTTTGTGCTGAATACATCGTTAAAGAATGGAAAGCTTTTTGCCAACCATGACGCAAGCCCGGATCAGTCTGATTCTTAAAAAGGACAAAGATCCAAGCGAGTGTAAGAGTTAACATCCAATTTTCCTGATGCAGCTAAATATTACAATATTGTCAAAAATTTTGGCTAACCGATTAAGCAAAGTTATGACATATCTTATACAAATAGATCAGATGGGGTTTATTTGGCTGTAACTCTTCTGATAACATTAGGCATTTCATTAATGTCATGTGGGCAGTGGCGAACATTTAGACTCCAGTCACTGCCATCTCACTTGATGTCAAAATGGCTTTGATACTGTAGAATGGGATTATCTTTTTAAGATTTTGGAAATATACAGGTTCGGGGATTTTATTAGGTGGATTAAGTTACTTTATAGACACCCAGTAGCACTGGTTCAAACAAATTTCTGATTATTTGACTCTGGATAGGGGCACCCGGCAGGATTGCCCTCTTTCCCCATTATTGTTCTGTCTTGCTCTGGAACCATTAGCAGCTGTGATACAAAAGGAGGAGGATTTTCTAGAGGTGGTGGCAGGAGGTATGGCACATAAGCTTTTGCTTTATGCAGATGATATTTTATATTTTGTCTCTGACCCTACTAGATCTATGCCTTGCCTCCACATAATTATTAATTCCTTTTCTAAGTTCTCAGGATAGAACTGAGATAGAAGAGAGCCCCTCCCTGGTTTTGTATTGAACAGGAAATCTTGCCCCAATTTTGCCATTGCAAAGCCTTTCTATCATACTAATGAGAGTAGTTAAGTTATACCCTTTTATCTCGCATTTGCGCTAGGCATGGACAAAAGTGTCCAGAGTGTTTAATTCAAATATTTATTGATAGCCTTAAACATATGGCTGAACCCAAAATTATGTATTAATAAGTCCCGTTTCTGGTGGACAGAGTGGATTGTGAGGGAGGTTAATATACTCTGTGACCTACATGAGGAGTGGAGTGTTGAGATCCTTTGAAAATATGGTTCAACAATTTGGGATTCCCTTCTTTAGGTATTTACAGCTGCGCCACCTGCTCTGTACTGAGTAACATACACCCCCCTAAAACAGCAGAAACTCTGGGAGAGGTGATTACTGCTTTTGGAAAAAGTCATGAGGCATCAGTGTATTACTCCCTGCTAATTCAGAGTCTGGGGGACGGAGCTTCGGCTTCTCTCAAGAGATTATGGGATAAAGATTTAAACTTGGTTTGGAGGAGGGAGTGTGGGCTAAGATTCTAAAAAACTTCAAATCTACATCTAGAGATGCAGTGGAGTACCTTATGCAACTTAAGATTTTACATTGATTCAATTGGACCCCCTCTAGATTGTATAGGCTTGGTCTTAAAGACACACCCACCTGCTGATGATGCCAATCAGAAGATGGGGACACAACTCATATTTGGTGGTGCGTTAAGATAAAAGAATTTTGGTTGAGGGTTCCGAGTTTTATGTGTGACGTATTGGGCACTCAAATTTAATTTTGCCCCGGACTTTGTATTTTAGGCGATGGGGCAGTCTTTAATATAGGGGTCCTGGCCAGTGTTATGATAATCAGACAGGTTACTGTATTCTTAGGGGATGGAAGTCAGCTGGAGCACCCTCATTTCGAGAGTGGTGCACAGAGATGGGAATTGTAGCGGCGTTTGAAGAGATCTCATTTAGAAGGCTGGGCTATCTGGAGTTATTTGATAGAAAAAGGGGCAGACATTTTCCCTTTTTGGAAGGCTCTCGGGGAGGCGCAGTGGAGAGGGATCCCTAGATTTAAATGTGTGTGTGCAATTTTATTGCTTTTTGAAAGTATACTTTGTATGTATAATTTACTATCATTCATCTGTTTAATGGGATTTTGCAAATTAATGTTATGCTCTGTAGTGATCAATAAATTATAGTATGTAATATTTGAATCAGGTCTGTTGACATTGTAACATAAAATATCCCTAATGAATTAATATGAACTTGAATTGACATAAGCAAATTAATCCCACTCTATGTCTCTCTGATATTCTGATCTCTATATATGGCTCGAGTTCTTCCTTCGATGAAGATTTATGGGATTTTTCTGCCTGTTTTCTTGTGCAGGCAAATATTGCTAGTCTGATTGCTTAGAAAGTAATAGCTTACCTCTCTTTAACAACCTGGATTATTTAAAGAATGATTAATGGTAGCACAAACCATGTGGGATGAGTTAAACAGTAAAGTTGTTTGTGTCAGTTAGTGGTTTGATCAAATCCCTAACCCTATAGGAGCAATATTTATAGTCATGCTTGCCTTAGCAAACACTACTAATAATACGTAGGATGACTTTAATGTTTTCTGAAAGACAGAATGCTCTGGGCTTCAGGAAGCTGAAATGTGGAAATTGCCTGCAGTCTGTGATCTGCAAATTAACCCAGTTCCTGTGGGCATTCATTTACCCCCTCTAATCGCTTACTTTCATGCATGCACATGTATGGATACATACACACTCCTGTTCACTCTGCAGCTCTTTCTTTGTCATTTGATGTCTGACGTTTGTCTGAAATGAGCTTTTCGAGAGGTTCCCTGAGGAAATGTCCGGAGTGCTGTGGAACTTTCCAGACATCAGAAACTGCAGCTATGAGTGTGTTGACAGCAAGTGTCCGACTTATAAGAGACACACTTACATCAAAGAGCATCCCCTTGGAGAGTGTCAAAATAAGCTGGTTTATGTAGTGAGTGTGTGTGTGTGTGTGTGTGTGTGTGTGTGTGTGTGTGTGTGTGTGTGTGTGTGTGTGTGTGTGTGTGTGTGTGTGTGTCTGTCTGTTCTGATGTCAATATATCTGGTCTTGCTTTTGAAGAGGTATTTTTAGGTGTGCATTTACTGTTCAAAGTCCTCTCACCTCAAAGCAGACTCAAAGCTCACTGTAGTTTTTTACAGTACAAATCATGACATGTAATTCATGTTTCTATTTTTGTTTGAATGTCCAGGAGTATAACAGAAAGAGGAGATTATGGGCTCTCACCTGTTTTAGGCTGCAGAATTTTGCGTGGCTCTTCAGGCCCTTCAATTGGCTGGTCGGCCAGAAACATGCTAGCCTGGTCCAATGTGCTGAGGACAACATGCTCTCGCTCCTTCAGCTCCGCACTTAGGGCCTGAAAACACAAAATGAGAATATCACAACTTGCCAATAATTACTGACATTAAAATAGATTTAATTATGAAAAACTTGGAACAATGTTGTTCTGACATTCAATGACACATGGATGGATGGATGGAAGGACAGAAAGACAGAAGGATAGATTACAGATGGATGAATGCATGGATAGATGTATGGATGAATGGGCAGAGAGATGGATTACTGAATGATGGGCAGACAGACTGATGGATGGATGATAGATGGATGGATGCATGGATGGACAGATGGATGCATGGATGGACAGGTGAATGCATGGATGGACAGATGGACGAATGATAGATGGATGGATGGAGGGATGGACGAATGATAGATGGATGGATGAATGATAGATAGATGGATGGCCAGATGGCTGCACAAATGGATATTTGAATGGATGCATGGATGGACGGCAAATGCATGGCTGGATTGATGTATGAATGGATGTTTTAATGGATGGATGGACGGACAGATGGATGCATGGATGGATGGACAGACAGATGGACATATGAATGAATGGATTATGGATAGATTGTCTGTGTGTGTGTGTGTGTGTGTGCAGGGGGTCACTGAATGTAAAATGAAAAACAATAAGATGAAGAAAAGGTCAAGTCATTGTTATTTGCACAGTGCTTTTCATGAAACACATTGCTTCAAAGCAGCTTTGCAGAAAAGGTGAGAATGTGGGCAGAGAAACAATGAGAGCATTCACATGTAAAAACGGACACAGAAGTGCAACTGAAGCAGCGCTCTCAGAAGTCAAACAATGATTTGCTAAAGTAATAGCCATTCTCGATCTCAGACAAAACTAATTCCTGCCTGCAGGCACCTTGGGACTTCTGTACAGTCAGCTACACACACACAATTAAATGAACAGCCAAATCTCAGCACAGGGAAACTGGATTACCATCCCTTTGATATTTGGGCCCCTAAGGCTCGACTGGAGAATGAGGTCACAGCACCCTTCCACATATTTGAAGTGGTCATTGAACAGAACCAGAGAAAAAGATAAGCCTGTTCATTACATCCTGCTACAGTACAGTAGGGCTGAAACAATTAGTCTACATTATAGACAACATCGACAATATGTTGACAAATTGTCTAAAAATATTTTCGTTTTCGAACAGAAATTTGATCTCATTTAATGTAACATGAGATCACATTAAACTCTATTGATGACACGCGAGAGCATCCCTGCAGCTCGCGCCTGACAGAAGAGAGGAAGAATTATAAAGCTCACAGTCCAGATGCACTCCAAACCTTCCAATCGCAAAGTATGAGGGAATTATAATGCAAAAATACAAAATAAGTAAATACAGAAGCACTCTCATTGTGGAATAAGTGGAGCTGTAGCAGCAGCTCCGTTGAAGAAAAATGTATGAGTCGAGTGCCTTTAAAGGAACACACCGGCATTACATCTTAAATGCAGTTATATTTAATGCAGTATAGCTTTAATAAAGTTCAAATAATTTGGAAGCAGGTCATGTAAATAACTACAAACTCCAAAACTGGCATTTCTCTGTATGGTCAGCGCCTCTTCTATGAGTTGCGCATAGATTGCCCGATCTAAGGGTGAGAGATTGAAACTGCATCCGCACTCTGTCATGGGGACACTTGTCCCTCAGGCACGCTTAATGTAGCTAGATTATAACGTGATTGCTCGTAATGTATTGAATCATAATAAATGTCACTGTGCATTTCTTATCTTGAAGAAAATTGGCAATACACAGCTTTATTAATACGAGAGAGTTTTTTTTTTTTGTGAGTTAAAGATTGATTGAAGTGAACAGAAAGGTGAGAGAGGGTAGGGTTTTGTTTTTACTTGTTTTCCAATATTAATGTCAAAAACTCCTTTAAAACAATGTACATTTTATTTAGCAGCTATACTGCAGAAGAGATCTGATCATATTGAATATAATATTTAATATACAAATAATTTAAAATATCTAAAAATCCTTTAAAAAGATACAATCACCTGAGAAGCAGCATATAAGATATTTAGACTTGGGAGTCACGTGGTGCCATGCGAGGGTTGGACGTGTGAACGGCGAGCTTTGCGCACTTTGCTAGTTTTTTATTATTTTTAAGTCATAACCGATGTAATTCGATACACCCTGCTACATAACTGTTCTATGAAGTCAACATGCCAAATAATTCAAAATCCTTGGGCTCTGGAGATATTAAAAGACACTTACATGCTCAAGCTTATACCACAGACAGGGCCGCAGACTAGGGACTCAATGTGAATGGTGCGGCAGGAGAAATTCAACGCCAATTGTCGAGCATGTCTGTAATGCTGGCAAAGGTCATGGCGGATTTGGAGGATCTTGCTGTAATATGTCTATCGATTACTGCGATGGAGGCAAAATTCACTGAGTTGGTTACAAGAATCGGGGACGTCGAGAAACAGATAGATTATCTGGAGTCATCGAAGAGGGAATTAGCTGCTAATCTGCTAGTGACCAAAGTAGATTTAGAACACATTTGGAAAAAGTTGGAAGACCTTGAGAATCATAATCGGCCAAACAATGTCTGAATTGCTGGAAGGCCGAGATATGGTTAAATTCCAAGACGGACTCTTCCCAAGTCTGCTCGACATAACAGGCCATAAGCTGGAAATCCACTGAGGGTGGCCCTGATCAATTCTGGCCAAATTTCTGAGATCATCTGATAAAGATCTCGTGTTATGCGAGGAGAGAAGAAAAGGAAGGCTTTCTTGTCGAATTCGCAGAGAAATGTGATCGATTCAAGGAATGCAAAAAATATTCCAATTGAGAATTGATACTAAGGATGGCCACAACATATTTACATGCACACAACAAGTGATGTCTTTCATAAAATCAATGGACTGGGAAAGTCATGGGGTGTTTCTCACATTGCTCCCAAGTGAGCTTGTCTCACTGAACATTCACTTGACCATCCGAGGAAGCTGGGCACCTTTCTTGTTTCTTTTTGTGCTGGTTCCGCCTAGTGGCTGGAGTTTGTTTTGTGGAATTACACTCCTTCGGGACAGTTGTGAATGAATATTCATGTTTCTTGTGTTTATGCCTCCTGTTAGCTGGGCATATTATTTTTTTTGAATATTTTTTGCTGGACATTGGAAGGCTTAGGTAATCTAATGCACTCATGAACAGCCGGCTCACTGAACATTTGTTTGACTGAACAGAAACTGAAACTGAACAGATTTTCTTTTCTTCTTTTTATGCTGGTCCCACTAGTGGCTGGAGATATGTGGAGGAACATTTTTTTTGTATAGTTTTGTGAATTAATCTACACATTCTTTGTGCTTATTCTGCCTATTGGCTGGAGTTTGTTTGTAGATTATTTTCTATTATGTAATTCTGTCTCACAAAATTTGTACAGAAGCACCCAACTCGAGCAATCCGATGGCAACGTTGTTGCGGGGGCTCTGGTAGGTGTACATGGAGAGTTTGAGTTTAGAAGGATGGACGCTGGTTGGTACTGTTGTGTGCGGGGTTAATACGCATGTTTTTCTATTTTCTGTTTGTTTGGTTCAGGGTGAAGTTCAGGGTTTGACTTTTGCACTAATGTTGGGATGTGGTCTTTATAATTTTATTTTTGACAAACAATAAATTTTTTCTAAAATGTCAAAATGTTAAATGTTAATATGAGTGGATTGTCTCTCTCTACATGGAATGTGAATGGGTTGGGGCACCTCGTAAAAAGAAGGAAGGTTATTTATTTTCTTAAACATAAGAAATATGATACAGTTTTTCTTCAAGAAATGCATATTTCCCTGCATGAAACTGAAAAATTTGGAAGATATGGGGTGCACAAGTTTTCTTTAGTGCTGGCTCAAGTAAGAGCAGGAGACTCATTGCATTGATAAGTAAACATCTACAATTCAAATGTTTCAAACAAAGTAAAGATAAATTAGGAAGAGTCATTATTGTTTTAGCAGAAATTCAGGGGCAAAGGTTGATTTTGGCTAACATTTATGCACATAATGTTAATTATCAGGACTTTTTAATAGATCTTGAAGGGATGTTGCCAGCCGCTGGCACCCTACATGATATAATATTGGGAGGAGACATTAATCTTCTGATGGACTCAGTCCTTGATCCTAGTGAAGCAAAAGTATGCAAGTCACCTAGAGCAACATTGACGCTTTACAGAATGTGTAAAAATCTTGGTCTTTCATATATTTGGAGAATTTATTTGGAACATTATATGTATATATATATATATATATATATATATATATATATATATATATATATATATATATATATATATATATATAATTTTTGTAGGAATCAATGACAAAAATATATTTAGACTTGCTTTTAGAGAATATATCTTGACTATACTGTAAGTATATTTTATCTTCACTGCACTCGCAGAACTATAACCAAGTGAAAAGAAATACAAGTATATACAAAATACACTGATATTTAAGATACATTCTCTTAAAGCAAGTCTAAATATCTTATATGCTGCTTCTCAAGTAAATGTATCTTGTTTTAAGGATTTTTAGACCATTTTAAACGGAAAACAAGACAAAAACACTTAATAACAATATGATGTTTTGCAGTGAATTTTGTAATAAATGAAACTTAATAAAAAAAAAATAGTTTCCCTTAAATTCAGTGAATGTCATTTAGAGGTATTTTTAAAAGATGATGTAGCGTATTTAGGGGTTTCAATGAAAGTTCGCTAACTGGTTAGTTTAGCAGTGTTGTGTTATGCTATTAGTTAGCTATACTGTGTTTACAATATGGCATCGACCCGCAAGGGTCTCTTTAGGACTGGTGTCGTGTACATTACCATTATTTGTAAGGGAAACAGTATGTGTGAGCTAGAAATTAAATTAAATGGTCCTATTTCTACATTACTATGTAAGGACATTTATAATGGAATCAGTCACGTTTGACAACCGTTATAATTTAGATAAATAACAAATAACTCGATTATTTGTCTGAATGAAATTCTCCACCATTAAAATCATAATACAACGTCTCATTGCATGAGCTCACAATTTCTACTGTAGGGAATTAACTTTAATAAGAGAATTATGATTTATTCTCTTATTGGAGTAATATTATACTCATGGCTTATTGACAATAATATTACACCTATAGATATAGCTTTGAAGCGAAATCTTTTAGAAACAGGGATGAGATTATTTATCAAAATATACCACAGTCCAAAATATCCTTAAAAGGGAAACATGAATAATTTATCATAACTCATTTTAATTATGAAAATTTGGATCGGTTAATAGAATTAACTTGAGGTAGCTTAATTAATATTACAATCAATTTATCTGTTCGTCCAGCAAACTCAGTATTGATATCGGTTCGTCCAGCAAACTCAGTATTGATTGCCTATCAATTCTCAGATATGATCTTTTTGGTGGCCACACAAAAATAACTCTTTCTTAGCATGGAGCTGAGATCGAATTGTTAAATTTACATTGATTTACAAGCAGACCAGAATCAACTAGCAAGAATATACACAAAAGTTTATTTAACTAATATAAATTGAATGATGAAATTACGATGAACTCTGGTGTTCATTGACTCTATGGGTGAGGTAGTTGCACATGGCTTGAGGTGTTGAGGCCTGCCGGCCTGCCACCTCAGATCAGGTGATCCCGGTCCCACACGAAAAGCAGCAGTGGGAAGAGAGGCAGGGAAAGATAAAAAGAGTAAGCGGCGGGATGTGTCTTTTTACTTCTGCTGGAGGTCCCTCCTCTCGAGTCTGGCTTGACCAATGAGAAAGGTGCAATTTCCAAGCAGGAAATGTTACTTTGTTTGGAAGCTGTCTCATTTGCATGATTGGGGTTAGTTTTAGACCCTTTATGCTCTGATTAATATAGCAAACATACAATGCATGCTGTCAGAATCATATATACACTCACCTAAAGGATTATTAGGAACACCTGTTCAATTTCTCATTAATGCAATTATCTAATCAACCAATCACTTGGCAGTTGCTTCAATGCATTTAGGGGTGTGGTCCTGGTCAAGACAATCTCCTGAACTCCAAACTGAATGTCAGAATGGGAAAGAAAGGTGATTTAAGCAATTTTGAGCGTGGCATGGTTGTTGGTGCAGGACGGGCCGGTCTGAGTATTTCACAATCTGCTCAGTTACTGGGATTTTCACACACAACCATTTCTAGGGTTTACAAAGAATGGTGTGAAAAGGGAAAAACATCCAGTATGCGGCAGTCCTGTGGGCGAAAATGCCTTGTTGATGCTGGAGGTCAGAGGAGAATGGGCCGACTGATTCAAGCTGATAGAAGAGCAACTTTGCCTGAAATAACCACTCGTTACAACCGAGGTATGCAGCAAAGAATTTGTGAAACTACAACACGCACAACCTTGAGGTGGATGGGCTACAACAGCAGAAGACCCCACCGGGTACCACTCATCTCCACTACAAATTGGAAAAAGAGGCTACAATTTGCAAGAGCTCACCAAAATTGGACAGTTGAAGACTGGAAAAATGTTGCCTGGTCTGATGAGTCTCGATTTCTGTTGAGACATTCAGATGGTAGAGTCAGAATTTGGCGTAAACAGAATGAGAACATGGATCCATCATGCCTTGTTACCACTGTGCAGGCTGGTGGTGGTGGTGTAATGGTGTGGGGGATGTTTTCTTGGCACACTTTAGGCCCCTTAGTACCAATTGGGCATCGTTTAAATACCACGGCCTACCTGAGCATTGTTTCTGACCATGTCCATCCCTTTATGGCCACCATGTACCCATCCTCTGATGGCTACTTCCAGCAGGATAATGCACCATGTCACAAAGCTCGAATCATTTCAAATTGGTTTCTTGAACATGACAATGAGTTCACTGTACTAAAATGGCCCCCACAGTCACCAGATCTCAACCCAATAGAGCATCTTTGGGATGTGGTGGAACGGGAGCTTCGTGCCCTGGATGTGCATCCCACAAATCTCCATCAACTGCAAGATGCTATCCTATCAATATGGGCCAACATTTCTAAAGAATGCTTTCAGCACCTTGTTGAATCAATGCCATGTAGAATTAAGGCAGTTCTGAAGGCAAAAGGGGGTCAAACACAGTATTAGTATGGTGTTCCTAATAATCCTTTAGGTGAGTGTATATATATCATTGTGCAGGATGTCACACAAGGATTAATTTGACAGGAAACATGACAGAACTAACTGTGCATTATCTGGTAGTTCTGTCATGTCATGCATAAAACAGTATACAGTACAAAAACACTTTACACGACAGTAATGATCCTATGCACAATGTCCTGGGGATATATATGTGAATGTATAGACAGTTTGTCTATAATTTATGAAGAAAAGTCTGTGTTCTGGGCTTTATGTCCATTTTCTATGGGGGAAAGGAGGGAATCAATCTTTCTGCATCCTTTGCTATAGCATGCAGCTAATCTCCCCTGCTTGGAATGAAACTGGGGGTCCACTCTTTGCTGGTCCAGTGGCAGCAAAGACAGTGTAAAGGCTTGACAATGATCAGTGGGGGAGCAGACATAACGGAGTCGGCTAGGGCCTACTTGGACCTTTGCTTGTTACAGTCTTGAGACATCTGTTGTCTTATTCATTAAATAATGAATAATTTGTGTGTCTGATTGGTCCAGATGCTACAATGATTTTGTCCTCTTCATTGTTAGTAAGCATGTTTACTACAAGCTTTTAAGTCGGGGACAAGCTGAATAATTGGTTAAGAGCTAATGATTAACCTTGCAAAAATCACAGAATAGTTTAATAATATTTATATTAATCAATTATCAAAATAATCATTAGTTGCAGCCCTACAGTAAACTCAACCAAACTGCAGCCAGAATTACAGGCCCAAGATGAGGAGAGAAGAGGAGATGAAGAGGAGCAGTCCATTAAACAGCATTATGGAAGTGTTAAGGGCCAATATTAAAGAATCATAAAGATGATTATCAGAGTAAAAAGGACAAAGTGATATATGTATGAGGTTAAAGAAGGTGACTATGTAGGTGTCTACGATTCACTGACTCACACACACGACACTGTATTCACTGGATTGTAGTCAATACTAGTAACACCAAAGTCAACGGTTTGATTCCCAGAGAGAGCACGTCACGGTTAATAAATAAATATATATATATAATATATATATATATATATATATATATAACTCACAGACACCGAACAACAATACCCAGACTCAGTTATTATTATTCTTGGGGATTTTAACAAAGCAAATCTCACAGGTGAGCTGCCCAAATACAAACAGCACATTACATGCCCCACCAGAAACAGGAATAAACTGGATTACTGCTACACAACTATAAAGGATGCATATCGCTCTGTCCCACGTGCAGCTTTAGGACTCTCTGATCACTGTCTGGTTCATCTTCTTCCGACCTACAGGCAGAAATTAAAATCAACAAAGCCAGTTGTAAGGACTGTAAAGAGCTGGACTAATGAAGCAGAGCTGGAACTACAAGCCTGCTTTGACTGCACTAATTGGAGTGTTTTTGAAGCTGAAGCTACAGACCTGGACGAGCTCACAGATACTGTTACATCATATATCAGTTTCTGTGAGGACATGTGCATCCCTGCTAGGACTTTTTTATCATTCAACAATGATAAACCATGGTTTACAGGAAAGCTCAGACAGCTTCGCCATGCCAAAGAGGATGCTTACAGGGGTGGGGATAAAGTCTTGTATAATCAGGCCAGAAACACACTGAACAGGGAAATCAGAGTGGCTAAAAGTAGCTACTCTGAGAAGCTGTAAAACAAGTTTTCAGCTAACGACCCTGGATCGGTGTGGAGTGGCCTGAAACAACTTACTAATTACAGGACTCCTACCCCCAACCCTGTAGTGGACCAACGACTGGCTGACTACCTGAATGTGTTTTGATAGGCCCAATCTCACACCCCACACCCACTCTGACCTTCACTAAACACCAACACCTCCTGCAACCCCTGTCCACTCCCCTCCTGCTACTCAACCTGCACTCAAGATCTGTGAAGATGATTTGCTTTTTCGGAAGCAAAAGATGAGGAAGGCTTCAGGTCCAGATGGCGTCTCACCAGCGTGCTTCCGATCCTGTGCTAACCAACTGGCTCCCATCTTCACTCAGATCTTAAATAGATCACCGGAGCAGTGTGAAGTCCCATGCTACTTCAAACACTGAGTTATTATCCCTGTCCCTAAGAAACCAAAAATCACAGGACTTAATGACTACAGACCTGTCGCCCTGACATCTGTGGTCATGAAATCGTTTGAGAGACTGGTGTTGGCCCACCTGAAGGACATCGCTGGACACTTTCTAGATCCCCTTCAATTTGCTTATTGTTCAAACAGGTCTGTGGATGATGCAGTCAACATGGGATTGCATCATATCCTGCAACATCAGGACAGACCAGGGACATATGCAATGATCCTTTTTGTGGACTTCAGTTCGGCTTTCAACACCATCATCCCAGCTATTCTCCGTACTAAGTTAAACCAACTCCCTTTTCCCATGTCTATCCGCTAGTGGATTACCAGCTTTCTGACAGACAGACAAGCAGCTTGTGAGACAGGGGAAATTCACTTCCAGCACCTGTACAATCAGCACTGGTGCCCCCCAGGGATGCTTGCTCTCCCCACTACACTTCTCCCTCTACACCAATGACTGCACCACCAAGGACCCCTCTGTCAAGCTCCTGAAGTTTGCAGACGACACTACTGTCATCGGCGTCATCCGAGATGATGATGAGTCTGCATATAGAAAGGAGGTTGAATGGCTGGCTCACTGGTGCAGTCATAACAACCTGGAGCTGAACACGCTCAAAACGGTGGAGATGATTGTGGACTTTAGGAGGAACACCCCAACACGGACCCCCTCATCATTCTAAACAGCACTGTGGCAGCAGTGGGAGTCATTCAGGTTCCTGGGCACTACCATCTCACAGGACCTAAAGTGGGAGACACACATTGACTCCATTGTGAAAAAAGCCCATCAGAGGTTGTACCTCCTTCGCCAGCTGAGGAAGTTCAACCTGCCACAGGCGCTGTTGATACAGTTCTACTCAGCAATCATTGAGTCTGTCTTCTGCACTTCAATAACTGTCTGGTTTGGTGCAGCTATGAAATCAGACATCAGAAGACTACAAAGAACAGTTCGGACTGCTGAGCGGATTATTGGTTGCCCCCTGCCCCCCCTTCAAGAACTATACACTCCCAGAGTGAGCAAAAAGTCTGTAAAAATAACTCTGGATCCAACTCACCCAGCCCATTACCTTTTTGAACTGTTGCCTTCTGGCCGACGCTTCAGAGCTCTGAGCACCAGAACCGTCAGGCACAGGAACAGTTTTTTCACTTATTGAGCAATAATTAAGTGCAATACACAGTTTAAGTCTATTTATATTATCTAACATATCCTCTTCTGCCATTACATACAAAGGAAAAAAATACATTTGCACTGTACATAACATATTGTATTTTTTTTCTTTTTTACTTTATATAACGGATTTGTTTTAGATTTGCACTACGTATGTGTATGTATGAAGGTGTGTGTCTGTGTGTATGTACGTATATGTATAATTATATATATTCTTTTTATTTTTTATTATCTATGTCTTGCTGCTGTATTTGTATTGTTTTTTTTTGTATTGGTGTGCACTGGAAGCTCCTGTCACCCAGACAAATTCCTTGTATGTGTAAGCATACTTGACAATAAAGCTCATTCTGATATTTCAGCACCTAAGACGCATTTTTAAGATGCCATGTTAAGTTAAAAAAAGTTATTTTAAAAGATAAAAATGGAGAAAGGTCTCAAGATCTCTGCATTCGAATGCAACAACATATCCTGTGTGGTGAGCAGAGAAATTATACAGGGCTTCATTAAGACAGCCTAATCAATGATAAGTCGACTAATCATTCAGGCAACACATCCACTTGTCACATTTAGAAATAAGTGCAAAAAAACAGCAATGCTTCCACAAGATCACAGTCACAGCTTTTTCAGTGAAAGGATAGCTTTCTTGTTGTTTCTCAATATCAAGTGGAGATGGGATAAATTATTTTATGATAATAATAATTCAAAAGTACACTTCATCTTTAAGGCAATTTCATGTAAGGGAGATTTATAGAGGATATCTCAATACTGAAACTTGCTTCTCTACATGTTCTCCAACAGCAATGACAAAAGATGGATTTCACTCTCCATTTTCTCCTCTCTCTTTCATTAATAAGAATGAAGACTGTTAACACTAAGATACTGCACTTCATGTGCTCTTCAAAACCTTTGGACACAAGCAGAAAACATGAACACACACATTCACATAATGTATAATCCCTATGCCTGGAGTGGAAGGCCATTCAAAATCATCAATGCCCTGCTACTCATAACCTGAACATCTTTAAAAGACTCCAGATGAGGCACTCTTGAGGCTCAGCTCCAGTCAAAAACATAATGTAAGCTTGTTTCTGGTGTGGCTGGATGTGGAGAGAGACAGAGTGGTCTCTTTTTCTGTCAGTTGTGGCGGCGTCTTGCCCTTGATGGGCTGAGATTCAGGTTTAAGATGTTGGAATAGAGCCACAACTCCATTTATCACTATGGAAACACAGTGTCATAGAAACAACAATTGTGGCAGCATCACTTGTGTCTGTCCACAATAAGGTCACCTTGACACTAAATGAACATGGTCTTTAAAGGTTAAAGTAACGTTCTATGTTCAAAACAAGTCAAGCTCTATGGACAACATTTCTTTATGCTGTAAAAAAAATACAAAATACTACAATAAAAAATTATAATTAATAAATAGCTACACAAATCTATGAACATCTTAAAGTTGTTATGAGTTATGCTGACAAAAACATGAAATACAACTGAAATAAAAAAATACATTAATAATAAAACACAACCACACACAAAATCTATTAACATTGTTGTTATGAGCTAGGCTGAAAAATAAATAAATAAATAAATAAATAAATATATATATATATATATATATATATAATATATATATAAAAAATAATTAAATATAATAATAATATACTACAACAACAAATCTTTGTCATGGGTTATCTTGTAAAAAATACAAGAATATCTCATAAATAAATACAAAAAACAAATTCTACAAATAATACCCAAAAATCTATGAAAATATTTGTTTTTATGAGCTATGCTGTCAATACAAATAAATAAATATAGATTAAAAAAAATCTATGGACAAGATATTCTGGAGCGCTTGTCCCATGTCAAGCTCATATTTTTTGTTAAAGCACTTATAATCTTCTGTACCAACATTTGATATTTGAGCTGTAAATTCTAAACTGTCCTTCTAGAAGTTGAATGCTGAAGTTAATGAACTTCTGGTTAGATGTAATCAGCGTAATATTCTCATTATGTTTCTCTTTGTCAGCCCTCCTATTTTCATATCCTTGCATTTATCATGTGAAAGTTATCGGATTTAGCAGCTTTACATGGTCATGTCAGGATTTGAAAGATTGGATCAAACTAAACATATCCAAGGTTAGTAATTAATGTTCATCACAACAGTCTGATGTTTACAAGTATAAATGTTTAATCCTGTGGCGAGAGTGTGCATTGTAATGTTTATCCTGGCTAAATGTCTTGCCACAAAGATTTCCAATATAAGTGCATTACTTTTAACAAGATTCACAGGACAAACTAATGGGCGAGTCAGAATTATTTTCAATGGAAATCAACAGCACCAACTATAAATTTTTAAGGTCAAAAACACACTGTACTCAAGTAAGCAAATCAGGTGTAAATGCTTGCCTTATGAGTTGCAATCGGGCATTCTTGTTGTACATACTTGCATAACTTTTACAGACATTCTTGGTTTAAAGTTTTCAAGCAGGCCTGTCATGAACTATACAAGCATAATACCAGAAACATTCTCTTTACGCAGTTGCAAATGCATCTAAAGCACGCAGTACCTTTATACATATTTGTACATACTATTGCGGTAACCAACTTCAGTACTCAATGGGGTGATAAGGTTCCATTTAAAGGAACAGTTCCATTTAAAGAAAATTCAGTCATTATTTACTCACCTTCATTTTAAACCCATGTGGCTTTCACTAATTAAATGCAACGTATGCCTTGTTCTGAAGGCATACAATAAGGTTTGGTGAGAAACAAACTGAAATCTAATGTATTATTTAGTGAGAATCTTAACCAACCTGCCTCAGCCTCTTCCATCATTCCCATTTCAATTTCGAAGTACTCTGGTTCAAACAATCAATCTTCAGACATATTTTGTAAGTTTGGTTCTCTGGTTTGTGTGCAATTGTGTTTTCTATTGTTATATATCTCGGTGGTGGTTCAGTTGTAGAAAAGCATAGTGAGTTCTCACTTGAACGCCCCATCTTGTGAGTAGGGGCAGTGTAAACTACTGCTCTTGTGCACTCTCATTGACGCACAGCAATTTTTATTAAATAATACATTCAATTTCGGTTTGCTTCTCACCTATCCTTATTGTGTGCCTTCAGAACAAGGCACGAATCGCAATTAACAGAAGTGTTTGTGTTCATGTACTTATAAAATGTTTCAAGCCAAAAATGTAAGAGAAAAAAAAACCAGCTTCTGAATCACCTTTTGTGCACAATTTTGCAAGCTGAAATCGATAATTAAGCAGCAAAAAGACCTTGATTCACAACTAATGTCTTATTTAAATCTATCAGAGACAGCCTGCTAAGCAGCTCTGTCAGCTTTACAGACATATAAAAACATATGGCCTACCTCTCATCAGGGTGAGGGAGAGAACACTTAAGAGTCTTTCATTGCATGCATAAAAAGGAACTTGAGAGTGAATCGTCAGTGAATTCTTATTAGTCACAATGAGTTCCTTCATTCCTGTCGTGGGTCAGAGAGCCACCCGTCTGCTTTAATGCATCTCTTACTTAACAGTCTAAGGATTCCAGATCCAAATAATCGGAATAAATCACACTTACTTCGGCATTATTTAACAGAGTACAGCCCAGTTATTAGTTATAGCCATCAGTTTAAAGAGTTTTCAGCTTTTGAAAAGCCATTACTTCTCTACTTGACTTATGACTGATTTTATATACATTTCCAGAAAAGCAGTCAGATAAAGACTTTCGTTTTTGAATGGACCACAAAAAGAGATGTTTAGCAGAATTTTCATTGTGCTATTTTTTATTTGTTGCTTAATGCTAACAGTGTGTTTAAATCAGTAACTAAGCATGAGCATCAGTCTTAGCAAACAACTAATTAGTGCACCAACATTTCATTTGATACCACACAAAGAAAAAAAACAAACAACAAAAACAGTTTTTTATCATAAGACATTAGTTTCACTGCCTATGATAAAACTCATGTTTCATTCAAGAGCTTTCAAAGGGCATGAACAGCCATTAGCAGAGAGCTACAATGGCCAATATCTTTCTCCTGTAGATAAACACAAGGCCATACATGCATGATTAATCCTGCAAAATAACTAGGCTACAAATGTCTGCAAATATAATAAAATAAATGCACCAACATAAAACTCAAATTATACAGACAGACTGGAGAAACAATATTAACCATGCAAATCACTTAAAGACCTGTCGAAACTGGTTTGGCGTTAATCACTGATTCTTGCGACGCAGCAGTTTTGAATATGCATACTGTACATGCGAATGAGATTGCCGGAAGCCCAGTTTTCAGTAAAACATGATTTAATTTTTTATTCACACAATGTTGACTTTATCAAGATCTCACAGAAACTCTCTCACACAAATATCTGATATAAAGACACTGTCACCCTTCAGGAAGTGAGCACTTTTAGAACAAATATAACTTCTATTTATGGCTTTATTATTAGCGTTTTATTTTTTTTATGTTTTGAGGACTTACAATGTCAACCCTGTTACCATGATTTTGTTAAGTAAACAACTGATAACAATTGAAAGATTTTAAAATAGTTGTGGAAATATCAAGCACAAGGTTTATAATGTCAAGGTAGACCATGAAACTTTCATCCCTGCTAGTTATGAAGGTTTAATTGCCCAAAATAGATTTAAATGTATTAATTTAGCTTGAGATGGCAAAAAAAAAAAATTGATATATATATATATATATATATATATATATATATATATATATATATATATTAATCACACGCATCCACTACACCTCTCTCCACTGTCCCTCCATGAGAGCCCTCCAAAAAAGAAAGATATTTGCCCCATTTCTCCACAAACAGTCCCCAGTCTTCTGGATACCCCCTTGTGGAGCAGAGGGGGGTGGGGCCGGTCGGAATATCGTGCGCCCGGTCCCCAAATCTCGGCAGTGCGCTCAAAGAGGTCGATGAACGCTTCTGGATCGTCCGCCGCCCCCATCTTCTGTAACGCAGGTGGGGGCAAAGAGGTGCGGGGGTCCGGTAAACACTGATTTAAGTCTTTAATATTTGTTGGAGATCAGCATTTTGCAACTGGGATACATTAACCCTCTGGGGTCGAAGGACGCGACGGCGAGTCTTGCTGGATTTTTCCGTCATTACAGCGGAAACAACATATAATTCTTCCTCATTTCGGGGCATACAGATAAGTGTAAGACATCATTAGAGACTATAAAGGGTCTACTTGCAATCAACAACATATGAAATGAGGGACTTCGATATCAAAACTAATTTACTGATGAAAAAATGTATAGTCCCTACCAGATGGGTTCAAAAGTCGCCAAATATCTACAAGACTAAGATTTTTACACATCCTGTGAAGCGTCAATGTTGCTCTAGGGGACTTACACACTTTTGCTTCACTATGATCAAGGACTGAGTCCATCAAAAGATTAAAGTCTCCTCCCAGTATTATATAATAAGGGGTGCCAGTGGCTTGCAACATCCCTTCAAGGTCAATAAAAGCACTGGTCATCACCGTTAGGTGCGTAAATATTAGCAAAAATCAACATTTACCCCTGAATTTCTGCTAAAACAATAATGATTCTTCCAAATTTATCTTTAATCTGTTTGAGAGGTTTGAATTGTAGATGTTTATTTATCAATGTAACGACTCCCCTAATCTTACTTGAGCTAGGACTAAAGAAAACTTGTGCACCCCATATCTTACCAATTTTTTCAGCTTTGTAATTTCTTACGCTTAAAAAAAGAAATAACCTTCCTTCTTTTTATGGGGTGCCCCAACCCATTCACATTTCATGTGGAGAAAGATAACCCACTCATATTAACATTTGACATTTTGATATAATAGACAAAATAAATAGTGTCAAAAACAAGATTATACAGACCACATTCCAACATAAGTGCAGCAATCAAACCTCAAACTCCCCCCTGAACCAAACAAACAGAAAAAAGATATACGTGCACATTAACCCCATGCACGACAGCGCCAACCAGCTTTAATCCCTCTAAACTCAAAAGGTCCATGTACTCCTACGAGAGCCCCCGTGACAACTTTGCCTTCAGATTGCTCAAGTCCGTGATTCTGCACAAATTTTGTAAGGCAAAATGACATAACAGAAAATACTTTGTAAAGTATTATAGGCAGAGTAAACACAAAGAACGTGTAAATTCATTCACAGAACTGTCTTGAAGGTGTATTCCTCCACAAAACAAATTCCAATCGAGATAAAGCCTTTCAGTTTCCTCAGACAGACAAACAATTGTTCAGTGAGCTGGCTGTTTATGAGTGCAGCGGATGATGTAATCATTCCAGTGTCCTGCAAAAAGTACTCCACAAAACAAACTCCAGCCGTTAGGCAGAACCAGCACAAAAAGCAACAATACAGGCGCCCCCGATCCTCGGCTGGTCAAGAGCCAAATTCACTTGGAGGCCGCATGAAAAAATACACCATGACTTACTCAGTCTGTCAAATTTATAAAAGACATAATTTGTCTGGACATGTAGATATTTTGCAGCCATCCCAAGCATCTACTCTCAATCTGGCCATGAACCCCAGTGCAAAAGCGATCCTCCATCAATGTAAAAGTTTCTTTTATTTATAAAAGACATAATCCCTCTTTCTTTTACATTGAAGGAGAAGTGTTATTTCACAAAACAAACTCCAGCTGCCAGGCGGAACCAACAAAATGGCTCCCAGTTTCCTAAGACAATCGAGTGTATGTTCAGTGAGTCAAGCCACTCGCATAAGAAAAACCAAATAGCTTACTCATTCCACTGTATTTAAGAAGGACAGTGCTTTTTTGGGACATGTAAATACTTTGCGACCATCCTTCGCATCTATTCTCAGTTTGGCTGGTAACATCAGTGCAAAAGCGATCTTCCGTTGATGTAAGAGTTTCTTACATTCCTTGAATCGATCGCATTTATTTCATGTCAAATTTGCAAAATCAGAGAATAAGAAAATATTGTGATTCTTCCAAGAAAGTTTTCCTTTGCTCCTCGCCTCACGCAACACAAGATCTTTATCAGATGATCTAAATAATTTGGCCAGAATTGATCGGGGCCTGTTTCCCTCGGCTGATCTGCGAGCTGGGACTCTGTGAGCTCGCTTGATTTCCAGCTTATATCCTGTTATGTCGAGTAGACTCTGGAAGAGCTTGTCTAGGAATTTCACCATGTCTCTGCCCTCCTCATGCTCAGGAATTCCAACAATTTGTATGTTATTCCTGCGGCTCCTATTCTCAAGATCTTCATGGTTTTCAAGAACGTGTTCCTAATCAACTTTAGTCGCCAGCAGATTATCAGATAATTCCCTCTCTGACCTGCTTCTCAACATCTGCCACTCTTGTTAACAATTCAGAGAATTTTGTTTCCATCGCCGTAATCGATCGACGTATTACAGCAAGATCCTCCAAGTCAACAACAACCTTCGTCAGCATCACAAACATGTTGGACATGTTGGACGCTGGATTTCTTCTCCCACCACGCCATCCAAATTGAGTCCCCGGTCAGCAGACCCGACAGAGGTTTCATCTTGAGCACGTAAGTGTCTTTTAATGTCTCCAGAGCCCGAGGATTTTGACTTCTTTGCCATGTTTACCTCAAAGAACAAATATGTAACTGGGTGTATCGAATCTCACCGGATTATAACATGAAAATAATTTTAAAATGAGCAAAGTGCACAGAGCTGTCGCTCACACGTCTGCTCCTCGCATGATGTCAAGTGACCTCTCCACAATGCAATTTATTGATTTATTGTCTGATAAAAATAAAACAAATTCAATTTAAAAATGAAATTTAAAATTGATTCGCATACTCGTGCTATCAAAAAGAGTGTTCAGGAAACCTGTTTAAAAAAAATTATGTTTTTGCAATTCTGTTTAGTGCCAACAAATAGAGAAATTACATGCTTTACCTTTAAAAACCATCTTTTCAAAATGGAAAAGGCACCCGTTTCATCCGATGACACTACTTAATCTCGGTAATTCTTTTTAACGTGTCTCTCTAACAGGCTCAGTGGCTTTATCAGTGGATGTCTGCACACAGAAACAGTGATTAGTTCCTTCAAGTCTCTCAGACTTCACACAAATGATTTGTTTTCCCTTTCATCCCATGTTCTGGAGAGCTCTATCCTGGTCAGCCTTTTGGCGTGGCACACAAATCAGCCCTGAGCACACAAATCAGCAGTGTTCAAAAGGCCCCGTGTTTTGTACCCATGTGGCAAAAGCTCATACCAGGGCAGCCAACTCAAAGACAATCTATTATACGAGCCAAAGAAAAAGATGAAATGAAGAAAGTGAGAGAGTAAAATGGGGGGCAATCTTTGTCTTTGCTCCAGAGGATCATTAGTCAAAATGTCTGAGAGAGAGAGAGAGAGGCACGCAATGGCTTCAACCTTCCTGCCACCTTCTTCTAATTCCCTGCAGGGATCTTGTCTCGTGTGTTCTTATTGCTGTAGGCATCCCTACATCATACAGCCAGAAGTAGCAAGAAATATGGACAGAACCTGCATGTTCTTTTTACTGAAAAGCTAGAAAGGAACAGTTCTGTGCCTTTAATTGCACCAAACAGAATTGCAAAGTCAAACAGATAGTCCCACACCAAACTCAAACCATTGGTTGCTGGCTCAGACTGGTCGGGATGTCCAATAAACAGAGCAATATTTTGATAGCACCACAGTGTTTACACTCTTTAGAGGGAATAAACCTATGGAAAGTTCACTAATAGTTGTGTCCGCACATTAAAATGTGACAGTAGAACAATCTGTGTATCATTCGTTCATTTCATATTCAATTAGTAATTAAAAATTGTAAAAACAAAAAACGACTTATTTCATTGTTCGTTTACAAAACCTATATTAAAAAACAAATAATGACTTGTTTTTTGTAATTTCAATTTAATGCTCAAGTTAAAATAGGAAAATTGGAAAAATTGCCATGGGACACTGTTTTGATTATTTGATTTCACTAATATATGGCTTGAATATTTGATTCACACATAAGGGTGGACCTGAAATGCCCCTTTCTTCTGATTGGTCAACCTGCACCATTGTCTTCCTCAATGCTGTGACACAGAATAAAAGGTGTCTGTTGTTTATTTGTTCAGATGAAAATTTATTTACTCTCCAAAACTCGCCACAATTATTACAGAGTTATCTCTCTCATCATCTAGTCAGACACAGTGCCAACACATAACCGTAAAATGTTCACTGAATGCAGACAGGGTGTCGTTGCCACTTGAAACAATCGATAAGAATGACACACACATGCACGCACGCACACATATATTATTAAGATGTTATAAAGATTAATCCCTCGCTCTGTATGCCAAATGTTTTCTCACAGTTATCGTTCTTTGTGAACAAAGCTTGTTTTATTCATTTATAAGTAGTACCATGCAGTTCAGGTATGGCATTCACAGTTAGAGTGACCAGACATCACTATAAAACCAGGGACAGTCCCGATATTACAAGCCATATACCGCGTTGCGGTGAACTCACAGTCGGGACACATTTTTCATAATAATAAGTCTAAGGCAGCTATAGTTTGATTGCTTTAAATGAGCATTTTAAATTGACATCAGTGTTTTGTACATTTTTCAAATGAAAAATCAAAGAATTTTGAAATGAACAAAGCAAGATGCATTTCAGGGTATATATATAGACTTAACGTAGGGTGCATCCAAGACAGATGAGCATTCATGCCAATGAATTATAACAGCTACAACAATAACAAATGATAAAAAATAACAATAATAATAACAACAAATATATGGGAAGATATTATTGCATTTAATATTTAATATAAGACAAAAAGTATTTACATAGCAGAGAAGAGTGCTAATTTCAACCTCAGATCATTCTGACAGCCGTGTTTTTGAATGGGAATATGAGTGGCCTTTACCTAATGGGTCGTATACCCATTACAGTTTTGTGTGCCTTTTATTATCAGACAAATGTGAAGGCTTTGTGTAAATGCTGATTTTAATTTCACTGGTCGAGCTTTCATGAACTTCCTTTAGCATAATTTCTATGATGAGCAAGTCCCTCACACATAAGCTGCCATATTTGGTTTCTCGTACCTGCGCTCTCTGCTGGTGGAAAGTTTGCAAATATTTTGCACACTTTGCTTGATGTTATAGTATATAAATATAAATGATATAGAACTATAATATACAGACATAAAACACTGCACTCAGAACCAAGGATGTAACCACATATTCAGGATTGTGGGGGACCAAATAAATTAATAATAAATGTATTATTGGTGTATGTCCCCCTCAATGTCTAAGGTGGTAAAGGCCCGGCTCAGAACTGCCAGTTGGTGTGGCAGCAGAATTATGACTGAAAAGGCTCCGATGCGCTTTCATTGCTTAGTGTACTAGCGACAGTGTTCAGTCACTCATTAAGTTTACGTGCAAGTTAAACATAAAACATTAAAAGTGCACTTTTACATTCCAAATGTTGTAGAGATTTTTACAGTAAGTCCAATACTATGAATGCAGATAATGCACATAATAGACTAATGAATGTATGCCTTCTCAAACCGGAACAACGTCAAAGATAGCAGGTTTATGTGTAGGGCTGTCTGATAAGTCTGGCTATTTGATGAGAGAGATAGTTCAGCTGTAATAAACGTGGTGAGTTTTGGAGAATAAATGATAAAGAATTTAATATTAGCTGAGACGAATTCATCTGAACAAATAAACAACAGACAACTTTTATTCTGTGTCACAGCATTGAGGAAGACGATGATGCAGGTTGACCAATCAGAAGAAAGGGGCGTTTCAGGTCAAAAATGCCTATAATTTAAATGTAAAAATGCAACAGTAAAAAAACAGGTGTGGCGAGCAGGGCATGGCCTATCGGCGCATGGGCAGAGCGCGGCCGGAGAGATAAGTGGTGAACGAGTTCCACCTATGTGTCACACCAGTCTCGCGTTCCAGTGAGGAGCAGTGGGAGTACTTAAGGAGAGGAGACATGACAGAGGGGAGAGAGACACACGGAGATGTGTGTGTGTCTGTGTTGGTGCTGTAATGCTGAAATGCAATATGTACTGGTACTGTTGAAAAGTAAGTTCTAGTGTTTGATGTAATGTTAATACACGAATTCCAATAAAAAAGGGATGTGGATATCACCACCATATTACTATACATGGTTAATGGCATTAAAACTATGGTTTATGTAAAAACAAAATACATGGTTACTATAATATTACTATAGTAACACGTGCCGAGGGAGTAAGAGGAAGGGAACGAGTGCAGTTGACCTTGATCAAATCACTGCGATGAAATCAGCCTTTATATTAATTTTTATTTATTATTCTAAGTAGTATTAAAGAAAATATTAAGAGTGGAAACAGGAAATCAGATGGGAAAAAGAGTGGGACAAAACCCAGATTGGAACCGCAGTTGCTAGGACAACATTAAACATTCACATACCGTCTTTACAACCCACACCACTGCAGCGACATCTGTTGTTTAGTTTGTCGTATATTTCTGTGGTTCCACCAGACTATTGGGGTGCAAATAGCTGCACTGTGTGGCAAATGCTATTTACACTGGGGTGCAAATAGTCACTCAGTTTTAGCGTAGCTTATCTTTTCTGACTTTTTGGAGTTTATCATCATGCAGTAACACACTGACAGTGACAGATATATGTAGTCATGAAACAGAGTTCGTCCCCTCAAAATCGGATCATATTTGGTCACAGGAGACTCATTTAGGTGCCCAGGTGTCAACAGTGAAGTGTCTCACCTAAACACATGTGATCGGATCACGTGAGATGCATCTTAATACCATGTGTAAATGGGGTCTATAATTCTTCATGTTGGCTTTCAGTTGTTACTATCGTGCATAACAATCCATTTTCAAGTGAAATGCACATTTGTGTAGTTCCAAAAGATTGGTATATTAGGTTTAAGTGAGGATGAGAGCAGGCTTCACTCGGTGTATATGATGATTTTTAAGAGTGCTGGCCTAAAAGATAACATATAGAATGGAAAAAGAGGCCGCACTATGCATATATTGTGCAAAATAAACAATATATGCATAGTGCGGCCTCTTTTTCCATTCTATATATTAGGTTTAAATCTGTAACGGTTAGAGGACGGGCAAGGAGGCGTCGGGAACCGGTTGAACAGTCAACGTAAAGTTTAATGTAAAAATCAACTTAAGTCAACATAAAATATAAGACAAACACACACACATGCAGTGCGGCCACATGCGTCTCTCTCCTGAACTGGCATCTTTGGCTTCGCTCTCCCACTGATCATCTGATTCAGTGCTGGCCGTGCACCCTCACGGCCTGGCTATGCCCTCCTCCTCCCCACAATATAATATGAAAAGATAACAGAAGTGAACTGGAAAATATACAGGAAGGAAAATTACATCCTGTAATGCATGACACATGGTCACCGTATTTTTTACAGGGAATTTCTGGCAACAATAGCAGCTGGTATTTTTTAAAGATTTTTTTAACATTTAAAAATGACACACTTTAAAGATAAACCATATATTCTTCCTTAGTCGACACAGATCTGAATAATAAATATACATCTCTGTGTATTTAAGCATCTAAACACATCATCTCTGATCCTGGGTGAGTGTTTATACAGATTATGTTTTTGGACAGTGATTGTGTGGATATAAAACAGCTCTGCTCAGGTCTACTACTAGTCATTATCAGACAGTCAGTTAATGACACATTTTTCTTGTTTGTTATTTGAGCATCATTCTGTACATCTACTCTATAATAATGAAGGATAATAATCTCACCAGGTGGGTTTCTAAACTATTGTTATGCACATTTTGAAATTGCACATTTGAAATCCTGAATGGAAACACTTGATATGTGAATAAACTCTCAAAAATTGCTTAAAATTGTATGCGCTAGACAGGGGAGGATTTTATAGAGATTTGCAATAGTTCAAATGCACATTAATGTGACGTAAACAGTTTATTCGCAAATAAATGACGTGTTTTGACCATTCGTAAGTGTGTTATGAGCATGCGATAGCTTGATGTGAATAGCCCAACCCCAGGTCAGACCTTGGCTCACAAGTGTTTAAACCACAGCTGGTCCTCACAGTCCACCAGAACAGGCAGCGTTTAATAAAATGAGGTGCGATTGCTTCAATACCACAAGTAAAACTCACCCCGAAATAAGGCGGTCATTCAGCTGCTCCATCATGACAAAGCAGGCTCCCTCAAGATAATGTGCATGATGTAGTGGAAGGAAAAGTGCAACAATTCATATTTTCTTTAGTCAAATCTTTAGAAATTCGCTTAAAAAATACTAAACACTTTGATGGAAACCCAGCGACTGGCTCACCAGCTACTGGGTTGACTGATTTAACAGATATCAATATTATAATATTAATGTTAGTAGGGCAAAAGGTCCTTGAAATTCCCTCAGTGGAATATGACGAGAAATTAATGAGCAAATTAAATGCTGGAGGAAAGAGACCTGCAGATAACAGGACTGAAGGGTGAAGAAGAGAGGTGGCAAGATAAACAGGGGACGAGATGAGACTACGCCTCATACTGTATGTGTATGCTTGCTGACCGTGGAGTGTGTGTGTTGCTGCAGCAATGTGGGCATGTCTCCTCCAACGGGCATCTGTTTGTTCAGCTCTTCATCTTTCACACTGATCCAGCGGCTTAACTCCTCCAACACTGACAACAGCTTGTTCCAACGCTCTGCACTGGCCTCCAGATGAGCCCTGCACACACACACACACACACACACTTTAACATAGGAAATCACAACTTATTTTCAGTCTAAAGTCACCTCCTGCACTCAGCACTTACAAACCACTTCAACGCTTGTGTGAGCCCATCTGTGTGTTTGTTAATGGAGGTGTCAGTTGACATTGTAATTGCAAGTTTTGTCTAATTAGTGCCTAATGAAAATTAGTTCCCACCATTACACAATTTAACAAGAGAACAGAAACATGTCTCAATATGTCTCTACTACTGAATCTTTTCTTTTGACCTCATCAGCCTTATAAGTAAAGCACATTCAGTATGAGCTGAGATTAAAGGAACACTCATTAAGTGTTTCACTTGATGTCTTACGGGGTATTTACACTTGGTCATTTCATGCGTTTTTGCTGAACCAAAATATAAATTGTAACTCGGTCAAGTGTAAATGCATTTGTCTGTTCAAACCACATATGCAACTTTACTGTGCCCAAACAGGGCTACATCAGCATAGGGGAAATGCAAAACATAACAGCTGCTACATACAGCTTGTGTCACGGATTAAATGATAACAAATATAAGTTACAGATGCATGTTGTAGGAGAGACAGAAACCAACCACTGAAAATGTGCGCAGCTGACGTGCATGGACATATTTTTCCAACAAAATGGGGTAAAATACAGTGCACAAAATCACATAAAGGCAGCATAAAAGTCATCCAAATGACTCCAGTGGTTAAATCTATTTCTTCCAAAACAGTATTATAAGTGTGCGTGAGAAACAGATCAATACTGAAGTTCTGTATTAATATAAATTCTCCTCCCTGCCAAGTAGGTGGCGACATGCACAAAGAATGTGAATCACACAAAACAAGAATGTGAAAGTTAAAAGTGTAGATTTATAGTAAAGAAATGACTTAAATATTGTTCTGTCTCTCACCCACACCTAATATATCACTTCTGAAGACATGGGTTTAACCATTAGAGTCTTATGGATTCCTTTTATGCTGCCTTTGCATGCTTTTTTGAGCTTCAAAGTTCTGGTCGCTATCCACTTGGATTTTACAGAGCTAAAGAGCTGAAAAATTCTTCTATAAATCTTCATTTGTGTTCAGCAGATGAAAGAAAGTCATACACATCAGGGATGGCATGAGGGTGAGTAAATGATTTGAATCATGTCCCCGTCTGTCTCAACTAGTGACTGAAGTTTTCATGGGCTTCATGTGACCTTATTAGCATCATGACTAAAACATGTTCAGCGTGAGAAGTGAGTGTGTGTGTGACTGACCGTATGTTGGCTGATTTGGCTTTGAGGTCGTTCCAGCGCTGGTTCATGTCATCCAGTCTCTGCTGCAGGAAAACTGCCTCCTCTGAGCTGCCCAGAGCTTTCACCATCTTCAGCTTATTCCCTTCCACACTCCTGAACACATCATTATGAGCCTCAATCTCTGCCTGGATGTCCTACAGAGAGAGAGAGAGAGAGAGAGAGAGAGAGAGAGAGAGAGAGAGAGAGAGAGATTGCACTGTTATCACCTTTATTATGTGGCTTTGTTACAAGGTAAGATAAATAAATCAACATAGACACACAGAAACATATATACTAGTATACTGATACTAACGAAATATCGTGATACCAAAAAAATGTAAATGGTACAATATCATCATGTTGTTAGTTTCGGTACCATGTTAAAGTATGCTGCCATTAGCAAAATGTAATGTAATGTGAGACTTTTGAGATTAAATCAAAGACCAATTCAGTTGATCAGACTCAATATCTGATTTGAGTCATGATCATGGATATGATCATAAACATTAACACAGGCTTAAAGCTGAAGCATGTAACTTTTTCTGGGTTAAAATACTTCCTACTATCACAGCATAATATGCCGAGACAACAAGTCATTCATAGGTTAATAACTCTATGCATTCGCATTACCTGCCCCAACATTACTCGACCAATGGCACAAGTTTGGGGCGGAACATCTCATTGTTTGACCAACGGCAGATGAGGTGTGTATTCAGAAAGCTGTTTTGAAAGTTTATCTCGTCAAGTTTATTTTTGCAATTCAGTTTTGTGTCACTAGTGTCACAGACATTGCATACAGGTGAAACTCGAAAAATTAGAATATCGTGCAAAAGTTCATTAATTTCAGTAATTCAACTTAAAAGGTGAAACTAATATATTATATAGACTCATTACAAGCAAAGTAAGATATTTCAAGCCAAATTCAGAATCTCAGAAAATTAGAATATTGTGAAAGTGTTCAGTATTGTAGGCTCAGAGTGTCACACTCTAATCAGCTAAACACCTGCAAAGGGTTCCTGAGCCTTTAAATGGTCTCTCAGTCTGGTTCAGTTGAATTCACAATCATGGGGAAGACTGCTGACCTGATAGTTGTGCAGAAAACCATCATTGACACCCTCCACAAGGAGGGAAAGCCTCAAAAGGTAATTGCAAAAGAAGTTGGATGTTCTCAAAGTGCTGTATCAAAGCACATTAATAGAAAGTTAAGTGGAAGGGAAAAGTGTGGCAGAAAAAGGTGCACAAGCAGCAGGGATGACCGTAGCCTGGAGAGGATTGTCAGGAATAGGCCATTCAAATGTGTGGGGAGCTTCACAAGGAGTGGACTGAGGCTGGAGTTACTGCATCAAGAGCCACCACACACAGACGGGTCCTGGACATGGGCTTCAAATGTCAAACGTCTTACCTGGGCTAAAGAAAAAAAGAACTGGTCTGTTGCTCAGTGGTCCAAAGTCCTCTTTTCTGATGAGAGCAAATTTTGCATCTCATTTGGAAACCAAGGTCCCAGAGTCTGGAGGAAGAATGGAGAGGCACACAATCCAAGATGCTTGAAGTCCAGTGTGAAGTTTCCACAGTCTGTGTTGGTTTGGGGAGCCATGTCATCGGCTGGTGTTGGTCCACTGTGCTTTATTAAGTCCAGAGTCAACGCAGCCGTCTACCGGGACATTTTAGAGCACTTCATGCTTCCTTCAGCAGACAAGCTTTATGGAGATGCTGACTTCATTTTCCAGCAGGACTTGGCACCTGCCCACACTGCCAAAAGTACCAAAACCTGGTTCAATGACCATGGTATTACTGTGCTTGATTGGCCAGCAAACTCGCCTGACCTGAACCCCATAGAGAATCTATGCCAAGAGAAAGATGAGAGACATGAGACCAAACAATGCAGAAGAGCTGAAGGCCGCTATTGAAGCATCTTGGTCTTCCATAACACCTCAGCAGTGCCACAGGCTGATAGCATCCATGCCACGCCGCATTGAGGCAGTAATTAATGCAAAAGGGGCCCAAACCAAGTACTGAGTACATATGCCTGATTATACTTTTCAGAGGGCCGACGTTTCTGTATTTAAAATCCTTTTTTTTTTTTATTGATTTCATGTAATATTCTAATTTTCTGAGATTCTGAATTTGGGGTTTTCATAAGCTGTAAGCCATAATCATCAAAATTATATCAAATAAAGGCTTGAAATATCTTACTTTGCTTGTAATGAGTCTATATAATATATTAGTTTCACCTTTTAAGTTGAATTACTGAAATTAATGAACTTTTGCACGATATTCTAATTTTTCGAGTTTCACCTGTACTTACTTTAGGGTAAGTTTGCATAGCCAAACCTTCATAAGGAGCATAAAGTGTAGTCCACTATGAAAAAAACTCCTTTGATAGACATGTAAAGTGATAAGTCGCAGTTCGTTTTGATTGTATGTGCCATTTAAAGTCAGTCAAATATGAAATCATACAACAATAACAGACAAGCATAACATAACAACAACAACAATAAACTATCAAATAATTGTACTGAAGTGTAAAGACATACAAAACAAAGCAAAGCAAAACAAAAAACTTCTTTCAAAGATTTGAAGGCATTAACCTGGTAAACTCTGGCAAATCCAATGATTTTTTTTCATCCTCAAAAGTACTCACTCCATCAACCTGATACCTTGTAAGCTCAACTTTTCTGGCAGACTAATAAAAACCTGGGCACCCTGACCCTGGAGAATTCGGCTGATTCACATAACACCCACACAGAAACAACAACCAAATAAAATCCAAATACTGCAGCCACTAGACTCAATATTAAGACTTGTGTGTGAATGCTCTGTTTACCAGATAGAGTCAGTTTAATTTGTGCTGTTCATTTGTTACATATTCATCTTGAAAGGTTTAAAGTTGCATTCAATAATTCTAATCCAGTACACTTTGTCAAATTCTGCAATTATCTCCTCACAGTCTGCTAGCTGTCTGTTCTGTGGGCGGGCTGAAATCAAATCTAGCATTTGTACACAGCCCTGGCTCTGTAAATGGAACAAAACCAAAGGGGTTCAGACAGATCCACACTACACTACTCCAGCCAAGAAAAAGGGGATGGTTCTTGCACGTGCACAGGAGGGGGTCATTAGAAGAGCGATTAGAAGAGCGATGGCAAATCTGGCTGATGCGAACTTCTAAACTCCAAGGAGGGCAAATGGCTGAGAAACAGACCAAGAGAAAAAGGTCAGATGAATATAAACTAAAAAAAGAAGGAATATGATAAGTCGAGGGCTAGGAGCCACGTCAACATCGGCAAGGCTTGGAGGTAAAAGGCTTAGAAACGGATGCAGAACTTGCTCTTTTTCATCTCAATAGATGGGTAACATAACTTTTGTGCAGAACACATATATGCTGTTGTTGTGATGTTAGATTTAGTAGCAGGAGAGTTGTGAGTGTCTGGAGCTGGTGTGCGTAAAACTGTCTCGCGTGCATGCATTTGGGAGGCGGAGCTATCAAAGGAGAACTGAAGGGAGGGGTGTGTTTGTTTTGGCAGTTGAGTTTGAATATCAGCAGTGTTTCTCAGGAATCGCTGCATGCACCTTTAACTGAAATCCCTTCACCACAAAGATGCACACACACTATCTCTCTCCTGGCAGTCTGACCTATTAAACAAGGTAATAAAAGGTTTTCTTGTTAATAAAGTTAAATTATTGCTTCTCAATTACAAAGATCTCCCAGTCATTCAGCATGCTCTAATTTAACTTGACTAACCCACAAACTCAAGAGACCGACAGAGAGATACAGGTTAGACTTGGAGGGGGAAAAAGTCACATCTTAAACATGGCAATTGGTAAATGGTCTGCATTTTTGGCTTTGCCGCTTTTTATTTAACCTTAGCGGTTACCAAAGTGCTTTACACTGCGTCTCATTCACCCATTCACACACAGTCTCACACCAATGACGGCAGAGCTGACGTGCAAGGCGCTACCTTCTTCTGATTATTGATGGAAGCATTCTGTCAAACCACTAACACACACACACACACACACACACACACACACACACACACACACACACACACACACACACATTTACAGGTGAAAGCGGAGTTACTAAGTTACTAACATTATACCTATTACAGGTTAATTCTCCCTGGAGGAACCTGAGGTTAAATGACTTCATCAAGGATGAAATGTTGATAGTTCTACAACCAATCATAATACAAATATTTAAAACAATAAAAAAAAGATTAAAACCTTTTGGTTTCCTGCATTGATTTTTACCGAGGACACCACCCAGGGTGTAAAATGTAAGTTTTACCACACCAGATATTTCTTATCAGTAATGATATTGTATTCTGCAGTGAAATTATTTAGCTTCTTTTTTAGATCACTAGCAGCATCATAGATGAGATGAGCCAGCCTCCAGTGAAGCATCTGTGTCCCATGCAGATTTTGGGAGGAAAACATTTTTTTTGGGCATCTCAGATAAAGTTTTGATGGTCAGTGAAAATAAAACCAATCAATTATAACCATGTTGCAGAAGTTGTTGTAGTTCCTAATAAAATTACCAGCTAGTTGTCAAATATCCAGTTTATACTTCCATTTGTCAATAATCATGTTGAACCTTGACACCAGACCACCCTGATTCCTCCAATCCTCCATATTCAAAGAATCCAGAAAAACATAGAAATAAATAACAAAATACCTCCTCAAACTTCATCAGCAACTCCTGCAGGCTGAAGTTCAGACCAATCATCGTGATCTCTGTCTATTTATACCATGCTACATTCCAAAATGCAAAAATGGAGATATATCTGGGAATGGATCAGTCTCTGGAGGTCCACACACGCATAATACAGCTTATTGTACCCTGGGACATCTGTGTAAGAGCACACACACACACACACACACACACACACACACCACGGCTTCACCATCTGGTAGATCAGAGCAGTTTCTCGGTGTGTGTCTGAGCGTGTGCACAGTTGTTCTGTAGGTTTGTGGTAGTAGCTGCATGCTCCAATGTTCAACGGCCCACTGTGGAGGGTCTTGCTCAAGGGTCAAGCCACTTATATGGGAAGGAAGTGTCCTATTGTGTTGGTTGAAGGTCTGGGTGCTGGAGGTAGAATAGGAGGTAGGTTAGGGTTAGGGTTAGGGTAGGGTAAGGGTTTGGGTCAGGGGAAGGTTAGAGTTTTATTCCAAATATCCAACTGTTGATCAGTGATTTGGTGGACAATTCAGCTACTAAACCCTTGCTGGTCCACTCTCTCACAAAGCCCACACACATGTAGTCTCTTACACACACACAGAAGGTGTCTTGTTCTTCCTCTAGGTTCCTGTGACCCTTGGGCAAGCGTTTGTACTCAATTACTCACGTCAAAGAGCCTCTGTGTGGGTTGTACTGGCGGTCAGGGCAAGAGGAGCACCATGGCTGTCTGATTTGCTTTCTCTGCAAGAAAGCATGCACTTCGAGTCAGCTAGCCAAGAAGAACGTTGGATACCTGATTTTGAGGAGAACATCTTCAAATCTACATCCAATATTTGCAGACTAAAACCAGAAACTGATGATTTATAACTCTTCCAGCCCAAGTTCCTCTGCAACCAGAAACTAATTTAGATCTTCACATGTTCCACCAGCACTAGGGGTAGATCAATCTAGATGAAGGTTAAAGATTAGACTTTCCTTTTGGGCTCAAGGATCAGAAGGGCAAGATTGAGGTCCGCACAGTTTCAGATCTTCCAAAAGTTTCCCAAAAACTCTCAGATATGCCACCTTTCCTCTGTCGGTGGTCTCTCCACCTCTTCACAAACTGTTGGCTCCCAGAGACGACTTTTCCGCTCTCTCTTCCACCCTCTCTCTCTCCTGTCTTTCCCTCCAGTGGCAGCTGTTTATTATTTTATTCAACATCCTTTGTTTCCCCTCCTCTTTTCCTTCACTCCTCCATCCCACTCCAAACTCACACACACACACACACACACACACACACTTTCAGTAGGGCCCCACCACCAAAGAGAGAGAGAGCATACTGTAGAAAATGAAAAAAGACAAATGTTTGACAAGAAAGAGAGGGAGGGTTCTAACAACTTGTACTGTCTGAGCATCTGTAAAGTCGGTAGCTCAGAGAGAAAGATGAGATCCCATGAGCATATTTATTTTAACAAGATGTTTTTTAAACTATTCAAAATCAATAGAAAAGCATCAGACTCTATTTTATCGTCATACTAGTGTGCAAATATATGATAAACGTCCTAAAAAAGAGCCAATTCACCAACACTCTAAATAAAAAAACGTTGTAAAAACTTGCTTCTAACATCCTACAGGGACCACTTTAGAGACTTATTGCAGAATCTGTGACCTACCACTGCTACATAGAAGTTGCAGATATTGCAACTTTTTACAGACAACGTGACATATTGCACCAAAACATATTGTGACACTGCAGATGCTATGACTATGGCAGTGAAATACTGCACATATTGCTGTATTACATCTACATATAGCAAGTATTTCAATAAAGTATATTGCAGTTGCATATAGAATATTCTGTATTGCAACATGTTACAGAGACAATGTGACATACTGCAGTGACATATATTACACAGACATATAGTGACATATCGCAGATATGACTTATTGCAGCATTATATATAATGATATATTACACACATCACAGCATTGCAGCAACATATTGCAAATAATCCAACACATTGCAGTGAAGTATTGAGAAACATATTAACAATATTGTGACTTATTGCTGCAACATACTGCAGCTATATGTATAGCAACATGTTACAGACAGTGTGACTTATTGCAGCACTATATATACTGGCAAATTGCACATATTATGGTAATGCAGCCACATATTGCAAGTATTTTGACAAAGTGCGACTTATTGTGGTGGCATACACAGTATATAGCAACATATTGTAGATTTTGCGACACATTGTAGCGGCATACATACAGTATATAACAACATATTGCACACATTGTGCTATACTGCAAATACATACTTGTATAGTGATGTATTGCTGAAAATGCAGAGACATGTAAAACTTATGACTTATTGCAGCAACATTTAAACTGATGTACAGGTATTCTGTCTGATCAAACTCATCAAATATATGTCTCATCTACATGATGTACATTACTGCAGGTACTGTGACAAACTGCAGTGACTTATTTCAGAGCACAGTATGCACTGACTGTCCGCATGCAGTCCAATTTTTCAAGATGTCTAACATGCAGTCCAATGATTTTCTGTCTGCATATGCATCTTCAGTTGACTGTCTTAAAGAGGATCACAAAGCAGTTGTAGTGAGCGTGCATTCAACACGTCTGTGTGGGCTTGTGGTCAAAAGAGTATACTTTGAAAGGCTAGAGTGCTCGACTGTGCACGAGACGTAAAGGCATGCAGTAAAACAACGTTTCTTGCAACTAGACCCTGATCAACATTTAGTTTTGAATCATGAAAACACTATCATCAAATTTCCCATCACGCTTAGTTGTCCATCGGGTTCACATCTTCCACAACAGTCTCTTTTTTTAATCACCAATATCTCACGTTGCCATTAGATATCACCCCCTATTTATTTCTCCATGGAGTTCAGGGTACAACAGCCTCATTCAGTCTGTGTGAGTGTTCTGCTTTATGCCTCCTTTGAAATTCATAACGTACATATGGCCTCTTTCTCAACTTGACTAAATACATAGAAGTCAGCGTGTCCATGTGTTCCGAACTTACAAACAAAAGACCAGCCTAAAAAAAGCAGTAGGAAAGGCAGAAGACAATTCTGAATATTCATGAGTGATCCCTTTGAAGTGCCATTCTTTCATTAGCACGCTTTACATAATGAATATCCAGCATGGCACATTGAAGTCGTGTGCGCACGTGTGTGTGTGTGTGTGTGTGTGTGTGTGTGTGTGTGCGCGCGCATCTAAACAAACCCTGCTGGATTACAATCAGATCAGGATATGAATTTGTTTAACACATAATAGTTCATGAGTTAATACATGAGAAGGTTTATTTACACAAACAAAAGTAATGTGGTTGATTACGCCAACCGAGAATCAGATCGCAGCAGTAATAAACACACACTGAAATATTACAGCGCAGCAGGGCTCAAGACGCAGGGCGTAGAATAATATACTGAACAAATAAAAAAAATAAAAAAAGAAGATGGTGACGGGTGAAAGGAAAGGCCTTCCTATAAAAAGATTGAGTTTGTAAGTTCCGACTGTTGTTTATGATAATATCCGTTAAAACGGAAGTGAAGAGCATGTCTCAAACGAACACACAAGCAAACACACACACACACTTTGATTTTGTGAGCTATACTTCTGACAAACATCTGAGTCCACACCACATCTGCAACATACTGATAATAGTGTGTGTGTGTGTGTGTGTGTGTGTGTGTGTGTGTACTTGGAGTGAAATTCTGGATGTTGATCAATGGATCTGTACACAATTATGGTGCCTTTAAGGACACAAATACAGAAAGGGAAAATTCTTTTTTGAAAACAGCTATATAGAACACAATGAAATTAAAGAAATTGTATTTGTTGGTTAAAACTCCAAGATATCGTTGCTTATACAAAAATATCAATACATTAATGACTCATCCACACATATATATTTCATGCTCATATTAATATGCCTGGATCCTTTGTTCTAAACTGAAACGATCCACTGTGCTGTGGCAAAAGTATTTTTAACTTGACATGGCTTGTTGAACTGTGGCACTCATATCAGAGTCAACAAACAAGGAGAAATGGGATAATGGCTAAAGACTTTTGTGTGGTGCATGTTTACATAAAACAACAACTAAGGAATAGCACAGAAAAAATGCAAGAGCACATGCTCTGTGAACCCTAAGTTGTTTTTACTGCAATGTACTTATAGTCAGTAGCCAAATCTGTCAGCAAAAACCCCAGGAAAGTAAGCACACCATTGCTCCCAAAAAAATTGATGAAGAGCACGTAGCTCGAAACATCAGCTTTGTTCATTTCTGTGGTGAGCTCAATACATTTTTTGGGAGTAACACTGTGCTGACTTAATAATAAAGTGCCCATCATGGTCTTCTGCTAATGTAGCCTATTCTCCTCAAGGTTCGACATGTTGTGCATTCTGAGTTGCTATTATGCTCACTAAAATTGTACAGTGTGGTTATCTGAGTTACTGTAGACTTTGTCAGTTCAAACCAGTCTGGCCATTCTCTGTTGACCTCTCTCATCAACATGACATTTCAGTCCACATAACTGCCAATCACTGAATGTTTTTGGCACCATTCTGAGTAAATTCTAGATACTGTTGTGTGTGAAAATCCCAGTAGATCAGCAGTTACAGAAACACACAAACCAGCCCGTCTGTCACCAACAATCATGCCACAGTCCAAATCACTGAGTTCAAATATTTTCCCCATTCTGATGGTTGATGTGAACATTAACTGAAGCTCCTGATGAATTGCACTGCTGCCACAAGATTGGCTGATTTGATAATCACATCAGTAGGTGTACAGGTGTCCCTAATAAAGTGCTCGGTGAGTGTATGTTGTATGTGCTCATTTGGGTAAATGTGTATGTTTGTTCTTGTGGAGCAATTCTGGATGTAGATCAATGGAACATTTACGGTGATGCAGATACTGTATTGTGTGTGTCTGTGTGTGTGTATGTGTGTATTTGCGTGTGCAAAAACGTACTCGGGAGTGTATCATCTATAACTGTCTGATTTGTCTGATAGCATGAGTGCAGGAGGGAGACAGCTCTCTTCTGTGTGAGGGTAAGACAGGACTGTGATAGAGTTATACACGGCTATGATAAAGACACAGATACCATCACAATAAACTATAAGAACTGACTGATACAGTGAAGATTGGAGCGAATATATGAATGAAGGATTGAACAAAATACAAACTCAAACTGCAGACATTCAAACTTTGTTCTGTAGATAATTATGTGATTGAGAACCCACACCACTAAACTCACCACTGAGTTTAGTGCAGAGAGCATTCTGATGATTTTCCTGAAAAGATGATGTTCTATAAACTATATGAAATAAACATGGGAATTCATCAGCAATACTAGATGGATCACATACACACAATCAATTAATTGTTTGTCTGTAAAAGTCTCAACGTTGTGTGTTTATGAAGGAGTGCATCTGAAGCCACAACACTTTCAGAAAAGATGACGTCCTTGCTGCCTCACCTCAAATAACCCAGGCGAGAAAAATAAAAGTCCTTGACTCACACTTTGACATGCTTTAAAGTATATTTAAAGCTGCACTATGTCAGGTTTTTGGTTAAAAATGAACAATTGCCATTATTGATCGAGTACATAAACAATCAGTGTTCAAAACACATTACCCCGATTCATTTAGGTAAGCCGGAACGCGTGACAGTATAAACATTATTTGTATTTTGTGCTGTCGGGTCAGATTTGGTGCAAAAACACTGGTTTATGTCGTTCCTCTTTGTGTCATGATGTCATGTCCGTAAACATAGGAAAGAAGAGCCGACTGTCACGTGTTCCAGCTGAGGACACTGGTCAGTCACAATCACACAGTTTAGGATGGCATCGCTGCAGTCTGGATGGATGTTTATCTGTTATCAATTTGGCAAAGTTGTTTACCTGCTATAATGCTTGGAATAGGATACAGTATGTTGTCTGATAGGGTAATGCGTTTATGAATCGAACATTACCAGTGTATATACCGATTACGATTCGTTGTCAGGGAAAGTTACTGTGCATGTTTACTAATACCTATGACTTCTATAATGGACTTCTTCTACATAGTATATTCATGTTTTGATAAAAAGTATATTTTATCCCTATTATTGCTTGTTTTAATTTTTTTGTACAGTGTTATTAGGCCTACGATTCAAGAATCTCAAGTTGCCTCCAAATTTGAGTCCGTCAATCCACGCATCTTATAATGTGGCTTGTTACCGCGGAGACATAGTGCATGTGACGCTTTTGTCTGCGGCATCCATGCAAAACTCATCATGCGCCCCACCGAGAGCAAGAACCACATTATAGTGACCACGAGGATGTTAACCCATGTGACTCTACCCTCCCTAGCAACCGGGCCAATTTGGTTGCTTAGGAGACATGTCTGGAATGTCATTAATTAATTAATCAAAAATGAAAAAAATTTTGTCAAAGAAAATATCTTTTACTTGATGGTGTTGGACAAAAAAGTGTCAAAATGTAACAGACAAAACTTTGATCAAATATTCAAACATTTAGAAAAAAAAACAAACAAAAAAAACATACATAGGCCTACTGTCGTTGAGAAAAACCTGAGCTCCTGAAATAATAATTCACAGATGGAAATATTAGCTACTTTTTTTAAGTTAGCCTACTGCACTCTGAATTCTTCATGCTTTAGAGACTTATTAACTTTATCGTCATGATATGCACCTGTTTATGTCTAACGTTTTCGTGAGTGATTTAGTTGACGACATAAATAATGTCAAAATAATGAAGTCTTACACTGAACTCCTATCAGCCACATCATGAGTTTCACATCTTACATGGATAATACAATACAATTATTAATGGTCAATAAAACACTTGAATAATCATCTTAAAATATACTTGTATCTGTTGGTGTTTCAGGAGAGTCCCCTGTTCTCTACGTAAAAGCGCTTTGAGTGTAGTGTCAGAAAAGTGTACAATACATCCATTCAAATTAAGTAAATAAGAGTGTTGTTTATCTTCATAAAAGCAAGTAATATTTCATTTTTAAATGTTTAATCATTTAACATAATAATATCATCAAGTCATGATCACACAGGTGATGTCCAGGTAAGCTCAAATCATGAGATTCATCCACCAGAGCAGTAGTGTCGAAACACGACGGCCGTAAAACGTTCTTCCATAAATTGCTTGCAGTTTTACATTTCAACAACAGATGTAGCTAGAGGGCACAAAGTTAGGTAGTTCAGCTTTAAAAGATGTGTAGTACCGTAAACAACCTCTAATAACATTCCAGCTGACAAATAAACAAGTTTGTGCAAACCAGGACTGCAGTAACTGTACATTTGGTAATCTAGTATTGGACACCAATGCCATGTATCACAAAAAATGCTGAACAAATTCTGGATTCCAGGTGTAACCCTTTTGAATTGTACATTGACATTTGTTTATTATAGTAAACTTATTTTGTAATTCCTTTTGATTTATATACCGCAAAGAAACTCCTGTAAATTTGGCGCAGCTTTGATTAACCACTAGAGGGCAGTTAACTCTGTAGTATGTTGAGTGTGTAGATTATATCAAATTCAGACGAAGAAGCCAGCTGAACATGCAAGCACGAGGTTAGCTTGAGGTGCCAGAAATTAACCAGTTTCATTAAGTTTCTTCATTTCAATGTGTCTATTCTTTTCTTAAGAATGTTATCAGTCGTTCGAGTTGCCAATTAATTCTGTCACGGAGGGGAAAAAACGGTCAATGCTTTTGATTACTGTTTTTTCTGTTTTTTACTGATTACTGGTGAGTTTTGCATGTTTATGGATTGCTTTGAATTAATTGACATTCATCTTTCTATGTATGTGCCATGAAAACCAATCAGAGTTATATATGATGTTGAAGAATGTATTTTTTTTGTATGTTAAGAACGTCAGAATTGGTATACAGTTCATTCATTTGTGTGTGACATTAATCTGTTCCCGTTGAATGATTGCATCCTCCATGATTATGGAAATACAAATGTGTAAAAAAAAGATGTTGTACAATGAGATCCGTCACATATTTGAATACTTTTGTTTGTTTAAGCGTGCGTACGTTCACTAATGTTGTCACTTGTTGGATTAGAAATTGTACTTGCGAACATTTTGTGCAGCTGATAGTAAATGTCAGAGTTTGATCCCGAGATTATGATTAACTCAAGTGAGCGTTCACATGAATGAATGCCAATCGCAAATGATACAGCACGAGACACATCTCACGAGAGAGTCAGCAAGATTTACTTCTCTGCTGAAGAAGTTTCTGAAAATTGAGGACGTTATAAAAAATATGATGAATCAAATCACATTTACACTGACTATGAAATCATGAATAATTATAATACATTCACACAGCGCAGAGGATCACTAGCAAATAATAAAGAATTTAAAGGCATTTACAAAGCAAGAAGAAACCTTGCTGCTGCTGCTAGAGCATGGAAAAAAATCTGCCGGTGATGAAAATATTCAAATGGATAATATATCGATGTGAAAGTAACTTTATATAAGTCCACAACAAGAACATTCAGGCTTGTAATTTTAAAAGTTTAATATCTTGATTTGACATTGTTAAAATTGTAATTAAAAGCTTTAGTATTAATTTAAATGACTAACTTAATATAATTTAATACTATTAGACATTAATACACTATCAAATAATAAAAATGTGAGCAATTGGAAAATGAGTAGATGGTATGCATTAATAAAGTCTTGTTCTTTCTATCAGCATAAGACACAATAAAGGCATATTTGGTGTGCTTTTATTGAACTTCAAGTGAAATACTGTATGTTCATGACATATCTGCCAGCAAATCCTAATAAGAAGTGGTTTGGGTGGCATTCACAATATTCTGATATATATATATATATATATACACACACACATACACATAGTATATTGTGGAGTGAATAAGTTTTTATATTTAAAGTAATTTGATCATTTTTGATATTTCTTGAAATTCTATAATTATTTTAGGTTTATTTTTTCATACATATTTTATGGCCAGTGTTGTAAAATGATTGGGAAAAATGTAAGTGTCTTTAAACAAATGCAAGACTGCCAAAAATATATATTTCTTGCTATAAATAATGATCTAAATAGCTTATTTTGTAAATTTCAAAAATTGTGTGGTTGACGTGCACTTTAAATTGAAGTGAGAAATACTGGGGCGAGTGACTGTCACTTTGCTCACAGCTGATTGGTCCAGTATCTAGATGAGATCTCTGATCGGTAACATAACCTGCCCCGGAGCAGGTTAGCAGATCAGCGTATGTTGCTATGGTGAGGAACCCCGATGAAAGCCTATCCACTTTACTGGTACCACGAATTCAGAGTTTGTTAAAACTAAGTTTAAACTTATCTAGCTAGCTGCTTAATCCTGCTTTGTGACATAGGCCACAAGTGGTGACCCCTCTCAGTAACAATATTGTATATCATTCAAAAGTGCCAGATGAACTTGTACTAAGATATAGTTTGTCTGGACACAGCCTTTGACGTCAACAACAAAAGATATTGGAAAATCTTAAAAGTCGTTAAGCCTATTTATTTTGCTATCCTAACTATGCATGATTCAATGGTTAGTTGCATATTAATATTTATATTAGGCACCGTTTTTCCCTCTGCAAACAGACCTGCGTCAAATTTTTGGGTCAAAACCCCAAAGTTAAGAACCACTTTCCTAGCAATTATTCTTACGTTAAATCAATCAGGCAATATTTATGTGCTTGGCAACAAAAGGTTCATTTGTTATTTTCTGTTTGAATAATGCATTTTTCGTTCCTCATTTGTTTGTAGAGCATCCTGAAGGTGAAGAAAAAGCATGCATACAGTACAAATCTGAAAAGTCCTTCAGTTTTTAAATGACTATTCTTGCCTGTCCCTCGTGCCAGTTTGTCTGATGAAAAATCTTTTATATGATATGCAGCAATCCAAAGAATTCATCATAACTGAAAAGACCTTCCAGCTTTATAATGCGCCTCTCTAAGTCTTTCTGTCTCGCTCTACAAATCATAAATACCTATCGCAGACACCATGTTTTAGAAAACAATTGAAACTAAACTATTTAAACAATCAGTGCAGTGCATGCAAGACAGCACTGCACTGATGTTCTAAATTCTAGTCATTTTGTAAACTCAAAGAAGAAAATGTCTGCAATATATTTAGCCAGAACCACTTAACTTATAGACAGCATTTAAACTTTGTTTTGCTTATAATATCAGGTGCTCGATACTATTGATTAACGCTTGAAAATCTCCCATTGACCATACACAATCTAATTGTCAGTGTTGTAACATTAGCAAACTGAATGGTAATTGGTCTTCTTTCTTATATCAACTTGCATTCTGATTTGTGATGTCTTGTGTATATTTAACATAATAATATTGCATGCATTTAATAGGTGTGGGAGCGAAACAGATTCAAATTTAAGTGCCTTTGTTTTACTTTAAATCTCCACTTTCACTTTTACATCTAAAAGTGAAAGTTAAAGTGGAAATTTAAAGTAAAAAATGACTTAAATTTGTTTCTGTTTCATACCCACACCTATTATATTGCTTCTGAAGAGATGATTTTTTGTTTTTTTTTGGTAAACTGTTCTTCATCAGGAAACAATTAACCAGGTAAAGCACTGTTCCCATAGGTTCTTATAATATTAGCTGGTCAATAGTCGTAGCTTATCACACAGTGTCGTGTGTTACTTCTTTTGTATTACATGTTGTGCTTGAAAAGTGTGCTTGTGCTTCCTTTCTTCAACATAATCCATATTTTGTTATTTATTGCACTGACTTTATATGTATATACAGTATATTTAAATGTGGCTTTAATGTCCAAGTATTTTAAAGGCCACTAGAGCTTCTCTAATAGGGTTTGTGTTCTGAATGTTGTTGCTTATGTGCTCAACTACCATTTACATTTTATTGTGGAATGTTCCTAAACTTTGGATAATTTAGTGTTTATTTCTGGAAGTAATGTTTTCCGTTGCATCATTTCAAGAATGAATATTGTAACCAATAATATTTTGCAATAACACAACTCGAGGTGCTGTTTTATATTAACACATTCATGTACGCTACCAATAAAAAGTTTGGAAACACTTTACTGAATTTACTGTATGCTACAAATTATGTTTATCCTTTTGTACACAGACATACTGTAAAATGTGCCTACATATGAATTTCTTTACCAAACCAAAAACTTTGATTATGTATTTACGTTTTTTTTGTTTTTATAAATAAATGGATGTGTTGGACCAGAAAATGAATGATAAGAAGCCAGCAAGTGTCCAGAATATATAGGAACCCCTTCGATATCATTTAAAGAATTTGATGACTGTACTCAATTCTAAAATGCTAAAATATTTATAACAACAACAACAATAATAATAATAATATTAATAAAAATAATAATAAATTTGGCATGTCCAAACTTTTGACTCGGTACGGTTTGTGCACATAAAAATTTGTCAGATTTACAGTCATTTGTTTCTCTGGCAGAGAGACTAAAAGAGCATCTATTTTCTCTGCGGTCTTCCCTCTCTGATTTCCAAACCTCTGGATTCCCTCATTCTGCAGGTCTGATGATTTCTGGGCCTCTATCATCCTGCCATCGTAACAGTGCATTCCTCAGTAATAGCTCACCCCTCCCTGCAGCAGAGGCTTATCAGCATAATGTGACTTCCTCTTTAACTCTCTCTCTCTCACACACACACACACACACACACACACACACACACACACACACACACACACACACACACACACACACACCAGTGTTTCCTCTAGGTTTACAGCTTTAAAAAACACTTAAAGGAATCATGGTGTTCATGTGTTTCTATTAATGACAGCAGTCAATATAACAACTGAATAATTATTTGAACTATCTATCTATCTATGCATGTAATGTATGTATTTACCAAGATCAATCTTGTACAGCCAGGGGGATTCCCCTCTGACAGCCAGGCTGGGTCAAAACCTGTCCTCCGGTGGTGACTGGACTTTTGCTGCTTGTGAGGGGCAGGGTGTGCAGCACTTGGGCTCTTTACTGTACTTGGAATCGGAGCAGGAGAGCTACTACGGCTGCTACTCACAGGAGAGCGAGTGTTGCCATCTTCACCAACCTGGGAGCGTTTAAAAAACGCAGATATTTTTGTCTGCTTTTCAGGTGGTTGATGCAACATATTTTCTGACATGCGCGCTCTGTCCGCTGGTGGGAGTGTGTGTGATGGGAGTGGACTCCAAAAGAGTCGATTACTCGACTCTGAATAGCCCCAGAGTCGGGGTTGACTCCAGCACAGGAATCGACTCTCGGTGTCGAATCTATTAATGTGTCCAAAATCACTCACTTGAAAAATATATAAAAAATATATTTTTGCAGTAAAGTCGAGCAGATTGTATATTTTTTATATTTTGAAGTGCGCGCATGTGTGTGTGTGTGTGTGTGTGCGTGCGCTCATCAGGGCAGACCTCCGCCGTGCGCGATACAGAGAGCAGAGGAGAATTGTAAACGCGCGCCCATGTAGAGACAGAAATGACATGCCGTCATGTAAATAAGATAAATAACATAAGGGCTATATAGTTTGTTTAATAAAGGAACAAGGTATAGACCTGTTCTATAGGAAAGGTAACCTTAAATGACTTCTGTTGTGATCTGGCGCTATATACAGTGGGTACGGAAAGTATTCAGACCCCCTTAAATTTTTCACTCTTTGTTATATTGCAGCCATTTGCTAAAATCATTTAAGTTCATTTTTTTTCCTCATTATTGTACACACAGCACCCCATATTGACAGAAAAACACAGAATTGTTGACATTTTTGCACATTTATTAAAAAAGAAAAACTGAAATATCACATGGTCCTAAGTATTCAGACCCTTTGCTGTGACACTCATATATTTAACTCAGGTGCTGTCCATTTCTTCTGATCATCCTTGAGATGGTTCTACACCTTCAATTGAGTCCAGCTGTGTTTGATTATACTGATTGGACTTGATTAGGAAAGCCACACACCTGTCTATATAAGACCTTACAGCTCACAGTGCATGTCAGAACAAATGAGAATCATGAGGTCAAAGGAACTGCCTGAAGAGCTCAGAGACAGAATTGTGGCAAGGCACAGATCTGGCCAAGGTTACAAAAAGAACCCTTCCTTGAGCTGGCCGTCCGGCCAAACTGAGCTATCGGGGGAGAAGAGCCTTGTGAGAGAGGTAAAGAAGAACCCAAAGATCACTGTGGCTGAGCTCCAGAGATGCAGTCGGGAGATGGGAGAAAGTTGTAGTAAGTCAACCATCACTGCAGCCATCCACCAGTCGGGGCTTTATGGCAGAGTGGCCCGACGGAAGCCTCTCCTCAGTGCAAGACACATGAAAGCCCGCATGGAGTTTGCTAAAAAAACACCTGAAGGACTCCAAGATGGTGATAAATAAGATTCTCTGGTCTGATGAGACCAAGATAGAACTTTTTGGCCTTAATTCTAAGCGGTATGTGTGGAGAAAACCAGGCACTGCTCCTCACCTGTCCAATACAGTCTCAACAGTGAAGCATGGTGGTGGCAGCATCATGCTGTGGGGGTGTTTTTCAGCTGCAGGGACAGGACGACTGGTTGCAATCGAGGGAAAGATGAATGCGGCCAAGTACAGGGATATCCTGGATGAAAACCTTCTCCAGAGTGCTCTGGACCTCAGACTGGGCCGAAGGTTCACCTTCCAACAAGACAATGACCCTAAGCACACCGCTAAAATAATGAAGCAGTGGCTTCACAACAACTCCGTGACTGTTCTTGAATGGCCCAGCCAGAGCCCTGACTTAAATCCAATTGAGCATCTCTGGAGAGACCTGAAAATGGCTGTCCACCAACGTTTACCATCCAACCTGAGAGAACTGGAGAGGATCTGCAAGGAGGAATGGCAGAGGATACCCAAATCCAGATGTGAAAAACTTGTTGCATCTTTCCCAAAAAGACTCATGGCTGTATTAGATCAAAAGGGTGCTTCTACTAAATACTGAACAAAGGGTCTGAATACTTAGGACCATGTGATATTTCAGTTTTTCTTTTTTAATAAATGTGCAAAATGAGCAAATGGCTGCAATATAACAAAGAGTGAAAAATGTAAGGGGGTCTGAATACTTTCCGTACCCACTGTAGAAAATACAATTAAATAAAATTATCTTGACCTTCAAGGGCGGGCGGGGGGTGCCCCTTAATATAATGGCAGGGGAAACGCTGCACACACACACACACACACACACACACACACACACACAAACAAACACAACCGCTCAATGCACATAAAACATTGATGTTAAATCAACTAATGTTTGCCGTCATGGTTACGCCACTTCATTAAATTATTTATACTGAGTGGAAGTGAGAAACCATTAACCATGGCAAACATAAATATCGCCAAATGCCTTAGTTACAACACTTATTTTTACTATTGTAAAATCCATGGTTCCCACACTTTTTGACCATTTCCATGATTTTTCCAGTCGCTCATAATTAAAGGATATACGTTTTTAATAATCTTTTCATTATGATCACACTCACAAAAAATAATTTCCAACTGATTTCACACTTTAGAGTTGAGTGTAAATTGTATAAATTGGCTATATTGACTGCTAAATGTTGTCCATTCCAAAATTGTTCAAAACTGGTTCCAGTGCTGGTGGTTTCAGTAGTCAGTACTGATCACAGTTCTCAATACCAATTTCGATACCATAGCAAAAATGTGCAACAAAGGCTCTACAACTTTCCTTCAGGTGTAAGGACTAGGCCTAGAAGATCCTGAGCAAAAAATCATGTCAAAATCAAACTTCTGGGCAGATTCTGTCTGGAGTCTTAAGAGTGAGATCTTAGAATCAGGGTTGAGTCAGTCTGCTGAATTCCTAATATGTCCAGAGAGAAGCATGTTTCATACTCTCCTAATATTCACAAACACAGCAAATCCACTAGCAGGCCTCGTTTCAAACCTAAAGCAGGTGTTGTGGGAAAAGAGGCTTTTCCAAATCATTCCATAGAAAAGTTCCATGGGAACACTTGCACCCATACTTTTCCACATAAACAAATTATTATGCTGTAAAACAGGAGATATGCTCCAGATCATACTGGAAAAAAGTAGTTTTGCTGCTTGATCAATTAAGTTAATTAAAATGAGTAAATTCAACAAGTCATTTTGTCACAACTTAATTTCCTTGAGGTGTTACTGGGTATGCTAATTTGCATCTAGTAGGCATAACTAAATGAATTGAAGTTCAAACAACAATACCAGTATGAACCAATTCATTGTTTTAAAAACTTAAATGTACATTTCCCCCCCTCAATTTAACACATCACTTTAGATGATTAAATCAATTGCTATCCTCTATGAACACTGAAAAATGTCCTGATTACTGTATTAGAAGAAAAACATGGTAGCTATTGTAAATATTTAAAAAAAAAAGAAGAAAAAAAAAAAAACATACAAGCTCTTGTGGGAGCACATGGGTGACGTACTGTTTGTTTCTACAGCCAATAAAAACAATTGTGTTTACATGACGACCAGAAGAGCATTTAAGATTATTTCTCTCTCAAAGGGGAAAAGGGTGGGGATAAGAGGACAAACTGTATGCCAACATCTCCTAAATATCAGAGAGAGAGAGAGAGAGAGAGAGAGAAAGAAAGAGAGAGAGAGAGAGAGAGAGAGAGAGAGAGAGAGAGAGAGAGAGAGAGAGAGAGAGAGCGTAGGAGGTGAGGAAGATGGTCAAATCAAACTAGAGCAGCTAAATTTGGGCTCGGAGATCAAGTTGATCAAACATACTGATGGAAACTGCAGCAAAACACAATCACTGGCTCTTTGCACTCATTCATAGCCAGCCAAACTCATTTCAGTGTGTGAGTGCTCAGCTGCAGTGTTATGCATTAGTAAGTGCTGATGTATGATTTCTGCCCTCAGACACATTCATCGTAGCAAACCTGTTAAACTCCTTTTATATCATCATTTAGATGAGATTGAGAGATACATTTTTTATTAAAAAAAAGTCAAATGGAACTTTGATCTTTTTTAACATCTCTGAATAAATATATGTGGCAGGGCAGAGGGCGGGGCCGGGTCGTGATTCTACACACCCAATCTCTTATCAGGCTAATCAAGCCTCCAATAGGGATAAAGGCCAACTGCAGAGGATTGTGCGGGAGAGAGATCGTTTACGGACATGTCCGTCATGTGTGTGTTTTTGTCTTTTGTTTAAGTTTATCATTAAAATATTAATTATATTGCCAAGCCGGTTAGCACCTCCTCCTTTCCACTGAACTGTGTTACTCTGGTGCCGAAATCCGGGAAGGAGGAGAGATGCCCGTCGCAAAGTCCTCGACACTGCCGTCCACCCGGGGGAGCACCGCTGCCATCTGCCGGGGGATGGAGTAGGCCGACCATCCGGACGCGTGAATGGCCACCGTCCACGAGGCGAATGTGGACTGGACTCCCCGACCGACTGGAGCGATGGAGCCTCTGCCAGGGGCGGAGGAGAGCCCTGCCATCACCCAGAAACGCGGAGGGGTCGAAAGAAGACCGCTGTCCGCGAGGCGAATGTGGACTGGACTCCCCAACCGCCTGGAGCGGTAGGGCCGCTGCCAGGGACGGAGGAGTGTCCCCACGAGTCGCCAGGAATGCAGAGGGGCGTTCTGTCCGCTGGGGGTCATGGGTCTGACTCCGGTCCACCCGGGGAGGTGCTGCTGTTGTCCACCTGAGAGGGTGGAGGAGTGATCGAGGACCATGTGACGGTGTATCAGAGAACCGGCATGTATGTTTTTTTTCATCTCTCTCTGTTCTCTCCCTCACTGCCGCTCCGCGTTGGCCTTTTCCCTCTCTTTAAAATTGTACAGTGTTTTTAATTATTTCTGTTTCCCTTCCCTTGTCCCCTCCCTCAACCAGGTAGATAGGGATAGCCTGCTGGCAGACGGGGTGGAAGGCACGCTCCTCCCCAGGGAAAGGGGGGTGTACGTCATGCAGGGGGCTCCCCAGCCTGAGAGAACGAGGGAGGAATGTGGCAGGGCAGAGGGCGGGGCCGGGTCATGATTCTACACACCCAGTCTCTTATCAGGCTAATCAAGCCTCCAATAGGGATAAAGGCCGACTGCAGAGGATTGTGCGGGAGAGAGATCGTTTACGGACATGTCCGTCATGTGTGTGTTTTTGTCTTTTGTTTAAGTTTATCATTAAAATATTATTTATATTGCCAAGCCGGTTAGCACCTCCTCCTTTCCATTGATCTGCATTACAATATATATAGGCAAGGCAAGGCAAGTTTATTTATTTAGCACATTTCATACACAATGGTAATTCAAAGTGCTTTACATAGAAGAGATTAAAATAAGAATAAAAAAATAAGAATAATTGAAACAGTTTAGAATAAAATAAAATAAAATACAGTAAAACAGTCGGACACACAGTGGCACAGTGCTCATTCAGTAAATGCACAGCTAAACAGATGTGTTTTGAGTCTGGATTTGAATGTGACTACTGTAGGAGCACATCTGATCTCTTCTGGAAGCTGGTTCCAGCTGCGGCTGGCATAATAGCTAAAAGCAGACTCTCCTTGCTTAGAGTGAACCCTTGGTATTTCTAGCTGATGTGATCCTAATGATCTGAGTGATCTGTTGGGTTTATATTCAGTGAGCATATCTGCAATATATTGAGGTCCTAGCCCATTGAGTGATTTATATACCAGTAATAATACTTTAAAATCAATCCTAAATGTAACTGGGAGCCAGTGTAAAGACCTGAGGACTGGTGTGATATGTTCATATTTTCTGGTTCTGCTCAGAATCCTGGCAGCAGCGTTCTGTATGAGCTGCAGCTGTCTTATGGTCTTTTTGGGAAGGCCAGTGAGGAGTCCATTACAATAATCCACCCTGCTGGTGATGAAAGCATGCACAAGTTTCTCCAGGTCTTGACTGGAAACAAAGCATCTAATTCTTGCAATATTTTTCAGATGATAGTATGCTGATTTAGTTATTGCTTTGACATGACTACTGAAACTAAGATCTGACTCTAAAGACACACCATGATTCCTGACTTGATTTTTAGTTGTTGCAATGTAATCGGTATGAAACAAAACGATGAAATGTTATTTTCTCAAAAATAGAAACATGTACACACATGTTGCCCACATATTATTGTAGCCCAGTTTGTGCTGAATACAGTGTTATCAGACTTTAGCCATTAATATGTTTTTAAGCAACTGAAAAAAGCACAAATGTCAAGACATGTCAAAACTTCTACAGGTCCCAAAACGCCCGCAGACCCCAGAGGGATAAAGAGTAAGCAACTGCTGCTCTCATCTTGACCTTCAAGAGAGACTGAGAAGTGGACAAGTATTTATGCAGTGGGTATGTGTCAGCACTCATGATTGCCAGTACTACACATATTTCTAGTTCATAACTTTACTCTAATTATTGTGTGTCACTGTGTAGAATTATATATTTTACTACCATTATAAACTCTAGCTAGACGGAAATTGCTGATTGGATCAAGAGAGAAGAAAAAGAGAACATTTTAAAATATATAAAGCAAACTTTGAGGAAAATTTAGTTTTGGAATTTAAAATTGGACATTAGATTTAAGTTTTTAAACATTTACTTTGAGGGAGAGAGTTTTGGAACTACTTTAGAAATTCACAACACTTTTTAGCTGAGAAACATTTGTAATTTAGGTTATTTTAAATTAAAATGTGTTTGAGAGATAACTTTTTAAATTATGCGTATTTATTTATTTATTTATTATTTTTGACTTTTTTTTATGATTTAAGAGATTTTTTTGTATTCAAAAAATAGGTTTGAAAATGTATGCATTTTCAAACCTAATATGTGTAATATTAGGTTTGTGTAATATCGCATATTTTACAACACATTACAATCTCCAGCAAGAGAGACAGAGAGAACAAATGGGAAAAGTGAATCTTATTTCAGAAGCAAACAGCTTTGCCCAAAACATCCACTTTATCATATGACCGCTGGTTGCTGGGAAGCGGTCGTCATGACACCAGAGACATCAGCTATACTGTGGAACACAAGGTTAGTTTTTTCAATCACCTCTCGTTCAGTGGTCAGCAATCTTCCCTTAAATACTGTTACACTCCATCTAGATTGAAGGAATGCATGCTCTATCCATCTATCTGTCTCAATTGTGTCCGCTATCACTCCATCTGCTAGCTCTATTAGACAGTAAATGGACTAAGTGTACTTTATATAGCTGATCTGCTTTTACCTCAAAATGCATAAAAATCAATGACACACACATGACTGCAAAGAAAGCATACAGCATACTGTTTCAGTAACATTTGTATGTCTCTGTGCGTTAAACTCAATGCAAAAATATAGCACATCTGTTAATGCTGTTTACAACAGCACATAACATCCACCAACACAACTTTATATGTATGATTGGGAAGTATGACAGTTTTGTTATGGCTCCGGTGAGTTTGTCGGTTAGTGTGTTTCGTTATTCTCTCTCCCTCATGTTTCATAGGTGCCGCCGCCATGCATGATCAGTGTTTCCATGGGAACATCAGGCCATTAATTAGCGAGCTTGCAGAACCTGGTTCTCCACTGATTCACTCCCTACTTAATCCCTTCGTGTTCTCAGTATCTTTGATAGATTGTTGTTTGTTGCCTTCCAGTTTGCTGTATGCTTGTTCTCTGTACTCACAAACCTTCAACATAGGATTCCTCATCTGTGCCTGCATGTCGGGAGAGTGATTGCCTTCCAGTCTGCTTTGCGCTGTTCTCTGCACCTCGCAATGCTTAAATGGAGGATTCCTATGAATATGCTCCTGACTTCCACAATGCACACACACACCTACGAACACACTATTCACGGATTTGCCCATTGCGCGGCCATGGCGCGCACGTATCCACAAACTTCTCTCCGATGGTGGAAATCACACCCTTTCCCAGCACAGTTCAAGTGAATATTTATTGCTAATAAATCATTTGAAAGGTTCCTCTGCTCTTGGGTCTTATTGTCTCACTCTCACTGTCCTGCAATGCTAAATAATTATTATATGTACACTCACCTAAAGGATTATTAGGAACACCATACTAATACTGTGTTTGACCCCCTTTCGCCTTCAGAACTGCCTTAATTCTACGTGGCATTGATTCAACAAGGTGCTGAAAGCATTCTTTAGAAATGTTGGCCCATATTGATAGGATAGCATCTTGCAGTTGATGGAGATTTGTGGGATGCACATCCAGGGCACGAAGCTCCCGTTCCACCACATCCCAAAGATGCTCTATTGGGTTGAGATCTGGTGACTGTGGGGGCTAGTTTAGTACAGTGAACTCATTGTCATGTTCAAGAAACCAATTTGAAATGATTCGAGCTTTGTGACATGGTGCATTATCCTGCTGGAAGTAGCCATCAGAGGATGGGTACATGGTGGCCATGAAGGGATGGACATGGTCAGAAACAATGCTCAGGTAGGCCGTGGCATTTAAACGATGCCCAATTGGCACTAAGGGGCCTAAAGTGTGCCAAGAAAACATCCCCCACACCATTACACCACCACCAGCCTGCACAGTGGTAACAAGGCATGATGGATCCATGTTCTCATTCTGTTTACGCCAAATTCTGACTCTACCATCTGAATGTCTCAACAGAAATCGAGACTCATCAGACCAGGCAACATTTTTCCAGTCTTCAACTGTCCAATTTTGGTGAGCTCTTGCAAATTGTAGCCTCTTTTTCCTATTTGTAGTGGAGATGAGTGGTACCCGGTGGGGTCTTCTGCTGTTGTAGCCCATCCGCCTCAAGGTTGTGCGTGTTGTGGCTTCACAAATGCTTTGCTGCATACCTCGGTTGTAACGAGTGGTTATTTCAGGCAAAGTTGCTCTTCTATCAGCTTGAATCAGTCGGCCCATTCTCCTCTGACCTCTAGCATCAACAAGGCATTTTCGCCCACAGGACTGCCGCATACTGGATGTTTTTCCCTTTTCACACCATTCTTTGTAAACCCTAGAAATGGTTGTGCGTGAAAATCCCAGTAACTGAGCAGATGGTGAAATACTCAGACCGGCCCGTCTGGCACCAACAACCATGCCACACTGAAAATTGCTTAAATCACCTTTCTTTCCCATTCTGACATTCAGTTTGGAGTTCAGGAGATTGTCTTGACCAGGACCACACCCCTAAATGCATTGAAGCAACTGCCATGTGATTGGTTGATTAGATAATTGCATTAATGAGAAATTGAACAGGTGTTCCTAATAATCCTTTAGGTGAGTGTATATATATATATATATATATATATATATATATATATATATATATATATATATATATATATATATATTAGGGCTGTCAATCAAATAAATTTTTTTATTTTATTTAATTACATGGTGTCCTGATTAATTAATCGCATATAAAAATATTTGCTGAGAAAGTAAAAGCCCCTCAAATAACAATAATTCAATATTTAATTATGAAATAATTATATATAGTTATCTTTAAATATAAAATAAATTATATATATATAATAAAAAATATTCAGATAATTAAAATGCTTTACATTCTTGTGGCAGAAGAGTTAATCATTGATAAGACAATACAAAAAGTTGCTTTAGAATACAATGTATTGTTTATTACCATATTATTGATCATAAGTCAATCATTGGCATACAGTTCACAGCAATCCATTTCACAAGTGAATTTGTCAATCAGTTGGAGATGTATTATGAGGGCTTGTTTAAGGACCCGTCAATGTACACCTGTGTCAGACAGATGCTTGTGTAACATATCGGGTGCGTTGCGTCATAAACATAATTTTTTTAGGACGCTGTGTCAAGTTAAATATAGTTTCATACTTAGAACACATCTTGAGATCCCTTAGTTCGGATATGTGCTCCATGTGTGTTCGTGTTGTTCTGTTTGCTGAAGGGTTGTTTTGTTCACTGTATAAACCGTGTGTTGCCCATCCAGCTGAAGTTTCACTTACTGCCCTCTCGAGTAAACAGGAGTGTGGAGCGGAGGGAGGCGGGGCCGGGTCGGAATATCGTGCACCCGGTCCCCAATCGTCCTGATGAGGCGCGCGAGGGATAGAGGCGCGCGAGGAATAAAGGCGGCCAGTGACGATGGTTCGAGAGAGAGAATTACGGGCATGTCCGTCATATGTGTTTATGTTTGTGCTTTTGGTTTGAGTTTAATTAAATGATCATTTATATTGACAAGCCGGTTCTCGCCGCCTCCTTGCCCATCCTTAACTGTGTTACATTAGTGCCGAAAGCCCGGGAAGGAGGAGGGATGCCCGTTGCAGAGTCCTCGACAGTGCCGTCCACCCAGGGGAGCACCGATGCCATCTGCTGGGTGACGGAGTAGCCCGACCGCCCGGATGCGGGGAACGGCCGCCATCCGTGGGCCGATTGGGGACCGGGCGCGATATTCCGACCCGGCCCCGCCCCCCTCCGCTCCACATGGAGGTACTACAAGCTTGCATTTCTCAGGAATCTTCCTTATTATGGCACGGGGGCATTGTGATTAATTGCATTAATTTTAACGTATAATGTTTTATAAAATGAATCGCTCTGAACTAACACGTTAAATCGACAGCCCTATTAAATATATATATATATATATATATATATATATATATATATATATATATATATATATATATATATATATATATATAGTGCCCAGTTTGTAAATGTATTACATGATGAACTGTTTCCACACAAAAGCAGTTTATTCAGTGGTCTGAGGCTTCTTTTCCATTCACTTGCATTCAAACAGATCTCCTTGTTGACCGTTTCAAGATGGCATGGTTGACATATCCGAACTAGCCGAATGAGGCATCTACTGTACGTGTGTATATCTATGGGTACATGTACCAGGTCATTCAGTTTGTTTATGAATGAGAAGTTTCACAAGTGCCGTTTCTCACTGTACACATGCTGCTGTAGCCAAGCACGTGATTGGCTGTAGCTGTAACCAATCAAGCGATCTGCCTCTGTTGGGCCGCGACTGCCACGCACACGATTGGTCACTGCTGTAATCAATTACAAGGGTGTAAGCACCCTTCACCATTGATATCGTTTCACAATACGCAGTCGCCAGCAGCAGAGATTCTTTTATATATATGGAGATAACAACCTCCACGGCTCTACAATAGGAGAGAGCGTAACCATAGGCGGAAATCGCTTATGGTTACGCGGAAATAATAAAATAATTGTTTAAGAAATAAAATAATACAAATGCAAACGGGGCAACAACAAAAAACCCTTGGTGTCCCCTTCAAAAATTGCTCTTGAGAATTGTTATGTTTATTGTCCTCCCCAACATTTTGATAAAATTTTCGCCCCTGAGCGTAACGGTCAACTAGTGTGTTACAACAGTAAGTCACCGATTGAGGATGCCATACAAATGAGTGGGGTGAGACATCATCAGGAAAAATCATCAGATGAAGAGAAAGAGAGGCATCAGCACTGGATGTGTAGTTATTCTGTCACCTGACTCGGCCTGTTTTGATTTCTCTTTGATCCCCCTCACTAGGGGACACGAGACGTGTCACTTCCTCATATCTCCTACTCCTCCCCAGGGACACGCTCAGACATAAATAAACCACAGAGTTACAGTCCTGACAACCATTCCTGGAAGATTCTAGTCATTCTGCATTAATTATCTCATATATTACCACGCCTGCAAATGTGATGACAAAATACAGAAAAATTCTCAGACTACACTTTGAAAATGTTCTTTTGCTTTAATGCATCAACTTCCAATACCTGTGTGTATGTGGCTTACACAAACTGGTGTACAGAGTGTGAGAAGTAAAGCTGTGTTCATTATCTCATCTTAGTATCTACAATGAGACATACTTAACCACTGCTGGGGAAGTTTCTTTGTAGATTGTCAAACTACAAGCTACTTATAAGCTACTTATAGCTACTTGCAGGTAGCTACACTACAGTTTTATTTTTATTTTATTTATTTATTTATTTCAAGCAAAAATAGTGTGACAACAGAAAAGATACACAATAATAATAACTTATACACTTGTGCTTGAAAATGGAGTGGGAAGAAGTAAAACTTATTAAACCCCACCCCAGTCTATCAAAGAATTTATACAAACAAAAAATAGCTGCTTCCTTCATCAATAATCTCAAAGAGAAAATAATAATAATATAAAAAAAAAAGAATAATAATAATAGTAATAATAATACCTCATTTAGAAACAGTGGTTGCACAAGTCAAAACCACACATTCATACCATACATATTAATAATATACAGATATTTCCACAGGTAACAATGATAATCAAATACCAACAATGGTAGACGGAATACCACAAGGGTAACTAAATAATAACTAATCCAACAATCCACACAACATGAATACAATCAAACCACAATGTCATTGTAATGGAACCAGACCTTTCATTTGTAAAGACGTTTGAAATTGTGAATGCCTTGACACTGCTTTAATTCAAGCCCCAGATTTTTCCACAAAGTAACCCCACAAACAGACATAGACAAACTCCTCCTGGTGGAACCCGCCATTGGGACCACAAAGTTTCCAAATCCTCTCAAACTGTACGACTGCTCCTTATGAGAAAACATATTTTGAATGTTCACAGGTAATAAATAGTGATATGCTTCGAACATGAACTGTGCATTATATAATTTTACAAGATCCTGCATTTTTAATAGCTTTGATTTAAGAAAGAGAGGATTTGTGTGTTCGAAATAGGCGGCCTTGTGTATAATTCATATAGCTCTTTTCTGTAGCAAAAAAAGTGACTGTATTACATTTTTGTAATTATTGCCCCATACCTCTACACAGTAGGTTAAATATGGCTGTATTAAAGCACAATACAGGGTATGGAGCGCATTATACTCAAGAATATGCTTAACTCTACTTATTATGGCAAGGCTTTTGGAGACTTTAGTTGTAATATGTCTGATGTGGGCATTCCAACTTAGCTTGTTGTCTATCGTTACACCTAAAAATTTTATTTGCTAAACATTTTCAATGAGTACTCCGTCTATCTCAACCAGTTTCTGCGAATCAGCTTGATACTTTCCAAAAAACATCACTTTGGATTTATCTAGGTTTAAGGATAATTTGTTGCTTTCCATCCATTTTTTAAATTTACTTAGTTCTTTGTTTATAACACTAATCAGTCGCTCCAAACTATCATTACTATAGAAAATATTTGTATCATCAGCGTACAATACACATTTAACCAATTGAGAAACATTGAAAATATCATCAATATATAAATTAAATAATTTGGGGCCCAATACTGACCCCTGCAGGACACCACAAGCAATGTCAAGACATCCAGAAGAGAGCTCACCCATTTGAACAAACTGTACTCTGTCGCTCAAATATCTTTTCACCCATTTCCCAGCAACCCCCCGTATTCCATATAGTTCTAATTTATTAAGTAATATATCATGATTAATGGTATCAAAAGCTTTTTTGAGATCTATAAAAATTCCTATTGCATGTTTTTTGTTTGTTAGAGCCTTCGATATTTCTTCTGTGGCGTCAATTATGGCCATCGAAGTAGATCTGTTGGGTCTGAACCCATATTGTCCTTCATTAATTAGCTTATGCTTATATGTAAAAATTTCTAACCATTTGTCAAAAACCTTTTCAAGGATTTTTGAAAACTGGGGAAGGAGAGAAATGGGTCTGTAATTAGTAAAGTGATTCCTATTTCCATTTTTGAACAATGGTATGACCTTAGCAATTTAAATTTTTCTTGGCACACAGCCGTTTTTAAGCGACAGGTTACAGATATGTGTTAGAGGCTTTATGATACTTTTAATTGTCTTTTTTATTAGTACCATATCGATGGAGTGACAGTCTGTAGAAAACTTGTTTTTGGATTTTTGAACAATATTCATTATTTCACACTCACTGACAGGAGAGAGAAATCATAGTACGGTCATTTCTTTCAGTGTTCAACTTCAATTCTTGGTTAGGAATTTTAGCTGCTAAATCAGGACCAACATTTACAAAGAAATTATTAAAATCATTTACTAATTTATTCATATCATTGTGGGCGGCACGGTGGTGCAGCGGTTAGCACTGTCGCCTCACAGCAAGAAGGTCGTGGTTGCCCTGTTTGCCCCGGCCTTTCTGTGTGGAGTTTGCATGTTCTCCCCGTGTCTGCGTGGGTTCTCTCCGGGTACTCCGGCTTCCTCCCACCATCCAAAAGACATGCAGGCTAGGTTAATTGGTGTCTCCAAAAAAAATTGCCCTAGGTGTGGATGTGGATGGATGTGGAGGTGAGTGTGAGTGTATGTCTGTCTATGTGTGGCCCTGCGATGGACTGGCGACCTGTCCAGGGTGTCCCCCGCCTTTCGCCCAATGTTAGCTGGGATAGGCTCCAGCCCCCCGCGACCCTGTATACAGGATAAGCGGTTGACGATGGATGGATGGATGGATTCATATCATTGTTTTCTCCATTAGAGTCATCAAAATATTCTGGATAATCCGTTATATTCGATCCTTACTTAATGACACTATTTAATACTGCCCAGGTTCTTTTTATGTTAGATTTATTAGCAATTAATAGTTTTTCATAATAATGTTTTTTCGCCATTCTCATTATAGCTGTCAAATTATTTTTGTACAGCTTGTATCTGTCCTCAGCATCTTCGGATTTCGATTTGACAAACAATTTATAGAGGTTATTTTTTTTCTTACAAGCATTCAGCAGGCCTTTGGAAATCCAGGGGCATTTTAGATTTTTTTTTGGTTTACTAAATACTCTGAAGGGACAGTGCTTGTTGTACAAGGAAGTAAATATATCTATAAAATTATTGTAAGCCACATCAGTCTGCATCTCTCCATAAATAGTATTCCAATCTTGTGACCTTATTTCTTCATTAAATGCATTAATAGCTTCCTCAGTTCGTACTCGTCTATAGTTCACATTGCAAGTTTTAGTATGTTTAGAAACATTACAGTCATATATAGTAAAGACTGGTACGTGGTCAGTGATATCACAAATCAATAGACCATTAACTGTTTTGTTTAAAAGGTTGTTAGTAAAGATGTTATCGATTAAAGTTGCACTGTGAGAAGTAATCCTACTAGGCTTTGTGATGGATGGAAATAAGGACATACTATACATCCTATCAACAAATTCACAGGTAGGTTTGTGGTTGTTTGAGTTCAAAAGGTCAATATTGAAGTCCCCACATACAAATAAGGGCTTATTTATATCTTCAGAAAACAATTTCACCATCCATTCATTAAATAAGTCTACACTTGATCCAGGTGACCTATAGACACAGCTTATAATAATATTCTTTTTCTTTTCATTTTTTAGTTCAATAGTTACACACTCCAGGACATTATCAAGTGCTATTGACAGACTATTTACTATTGAAAAATGTATTGTTTTATGGACATACAGTGCAACGCCACCTCCCGTCTTGTTTTGTCTGTTGATGTAGTTGAGGACATTTATTTCAAAGTTGATTCCTTTGTCATCTTTAAACCAAGTTTCGGATATTGCTATGACACTAAAAGGATGAATAAATGACTCTAAGTAATCACGTATTTCACTATAATTGGAGTACATACTTCGACTGTTGAAATGGACAATAGACAATTTACCCTTTGTAATCAAGTCAGTATTATACTGTGCATTAGTATAATACTTACAATTAATATTAGCAGAGGAAAAAAAATTATTGTCCGGGTCAATGTCTGTTTCGGTGTCATGATTATTGAATTCTGTATAACTAAACATATTCAGGTCCAACAGTTGGAGTTCATGGACTCTCCTCAATAGTTCAGTATTAATGTCTTTTGGATTGGACATACTGTATAGTTATCATAGTTCAACTGTACGTCAAAAATTACCTTGATGTATTCACGTCGGCATAAGCGTTGACTCATTGCATTCACTGATACTTGTCCAATTCCTCCAAATGTCTCACGGTGAGAATCTTGGCTTCCTCCGCCGAGCCATTCAACTTAATAAGGATTTTGCAATTGGTTACCCATGTATATTGGATTTTATGATGTTTCTTGAGGTCTCTTGCTTTCCAGGCTATTTCGGCATTCTTCTTTGTCAAGTGTTCGTTCAAGTAAACATTTGTCCCTTTGAGTTTACGTCCTTGCTTCAACAATGCTATCTTATTCTTCCTATTGACAAATCGAACGATGACAACGGGCTTGCTGTTGCTCTTCCTGGGTAGAGGGTGGCATGCTTCGATGTGATCCAGGTTTAGCTCCACTCCTTTACTCTGGAGAAAGCTTTCCACCTGTTGCTCCACCGAGCGTGACTCCAGCTCTGGCTCATCCCCATTGTCCCCAACCACTGCGCGTGCATACGAGCGTGGTTTGATCGGTAGACCAGTGATGACCAGGTCGTTCATCCGGGAGTACTGCTCGAGCTCGTTCACCCTCCACTCCAAATCCACAATCCGTTTGTCTTTGACTTCTATTTGGAGCCGTAGCATTTTCACCTCCTCCACTAGGGCCAAGAGGTTTTCCTGCTGCCTCCGGACAGCAGTTACTTCTTCGAACAAAAGATCGATGGACTTTTTTACGTCCTCGCTGTTTTCTGAAGTGTTTTTCCTCTGCCGGCTCATACTGAGAATAAGGTGTTTGAATCAGAATTTGGAATCCGTAAATCATCAGTCCAAAGGTAATTAACAAAAAACACTCAACGCCGTGAGAACACGCGTGCTTGATTCAGTGCAACGGAAGTCTCACAAAGCATATCTTAAAAACCTCACACCTACAAACCCAGTCAAGGGGAGTAATTGGCATTTGATTTCCAGATTGATTAAAGTACTTCCTAGTTTTTCAAGCAGTCTCATGGGATACCATTTGAAGACATGCCATCTTCTGCATCATGTGCCTTGTATAGAGAGAACCGGTCAAAAACGCTGAGGGATGACATGAGCTGACCTTTGCCAAGTTCTGACCTTTACCCCAATCCTACCAGTCTACCAACTATTTTGGAAAAAGTGGTTAGCTATAACACAAGCTACTAAGACCCTGTTTACACCTGGTATAAGAACCGATCACATATGGTCAGTGCTAAATACAGATCTAAAAACTTTTGTGATCGGATCATAAAAACCACATATGAATGTGGTCAGAAACGCATATGACCACATCACATTTGATGTGTAAACACTAATCCGTCCTGAATGCGTCCCAGAAGCAACGAAGCACCACCACTTGCCTGTCAATCAACCGCTGCTCTAAAACAAGAGTTAAAACTTTGTAGTTTACGAGCAGCATTAAAGGAAATAACCCTCCGATTGGAAAATTAAAAGAAAGAGTATATACTGTACACAAGCATGAGAACTTTACAGATCTTCTTCAGTGTGTCAACATGCAGGGACACTTATGAGAAGTATGAACATCTGCGGCTCAGGTTAGTACAGGTAATCCACAAAAATAACAGACAATTCAGATCTTATTTCACCTCTTAATACCAGGTAGAAAGGGGTCCAACAAAAAGTAGCTAACAACATTAAAGCTGCTTTTTATTTATCAATCTGATGATCAGTGTTGGTGTTTCTGATTATGAAGTAATTTGGTATTGTAATCAAAATTAATGTAACGCATTAAATTGACATTTGTGCAATCACATTACAGTTACTGAGTTTTAATTATGTTATTTACTTGCTTTAGTTCATCAGTTAGTTCACTACTTGGATAAAAAAAGAAAATGAGTAAATAACTACTGATACTGTTACAAGACTGAAACATTAACTTTAATTAGTTATTAGTAAGTTAGTAGAGTTACTACTTTTAACTAGTTACTCAACAACACTGCTTACATCACATTCAATATACAAATCTAATTTTATCATCTTTCTGGGACACGCACACAGTATACGTACAGTGCAAATCTGTACATAAAACAATATTTGTGCTCCTAAAGTCATCCACCATTACTGTCAGTAATAGATGCTACAAGGACAGTTATTAAACTCTCATTAGTCACACTGGTTTGACCTGATCTGATCAAATGCATTTTATTTAGTACATTTTTACATCAGTGAAATGCTGTCTGTGAACTAATTAGCATCATGAGTGTCTGCACTTTGATGTTTTAATGAGCTGTGCTTGAGCAAGGGCCACCATAACATCATATTCCTCATTCCACTGTGTTAACATAACAAGATTCCGTGATGAGGTCACAAAAGGGCTGATAGTTACCATGGGAATGCTTTGATTATGATGTTATTAATTAATCTGATGGTTGCATCATAAGGCCAGGGCATTTAAAGAGAACACCAAATGTGACAGATTGACTCCTCACTCAACTCAAGCATGAATAAATGCCTCTCATGAGAAATGAACCGAAAAACAAATCAAAGAACAAGTCATGAACTTTAAGATATAGTCTCTGATAATCAAGTGCATTTAAAGAAAGGCAGACAGGCAGACAGACAGACATTTGAATGCATTACTTAAACGCAAACACTCTTAGTGATTAAATCCAGAGTGTGAGTTTGTGTGTGTGTTTGAGAGGAAGAAAACAACAATCCTGGGCATAACAACGTCTTCCTAATGAATGTGTGAATAGGAGAGAGAAAGAGAGAGGGCCACAAAGTAAAGATAGACTGTGAGAAAGAGTGCATGTCACACAAAACCTACATCATTTCTGGAAGCCAGAACCACCTCTTCGAGTTTCAAGAAAGCAGTTTGTGTGGGAATGTTTTAGCAAGAGAACAGCAAAGAAAAATCACATTTCAAAATACAACTTTGAGGCATTTCTTCAGTCTATTCAGAGACATATGAAAGTGTGTGCATATTGTTTACTTGTCCAAGATGTGTGTGTATGTGTGTGCATGTTTTTGTGATTTACAAGGACAATTTTGTAAGTTACAAATTAGTAATTACAAGGGTATTATGCTATAAATGTGATTTATGAGGACATTTCTAGTGTCCCCCATAATTCAAATCACTTAAAAATCATACCAAACAATGTTTTATTGAAAATGTAAAAATGCAGAAGGTTTTCTGTGAGGGTTAGGTTTAGGGGTTGTGTTAGGTTTAGAGGATAGAATCTATAGTTTGTACAGTATAAAAGTCATTATGTCTATGGAAAGTCCTCATAATGATAGGTAGACCAACGTGTGTGTGTGTGTGTGTGTAGATGGAGTATGCTAAGCATTTATTTTCAGTCTGAAAAAGGGGTGAAATGAGCTGTGCTGTATGACAGCAAACTCCCATGATGCACTAGCAAGTGACATAGTAGCTCAGAGTTCTTGATTGCATCTCAACATCCTTCTAAATATAAACATACACACGCAAACGCCTGCTGTACAGGGAGATTTTTACAGAAGTCTATTCATATTGATATCTTAACATATACTGGCAGCCAAAAGTTTGGAATAATGGAAAGAAATTGGTACTTTTAATCACAAAAGTGGCATTAAACTGATCACAATGTATAGTCAGGACATTAATAACATGAAAATTACTTAAACTACTTCAAAGAGTTCTCATCAAAAATCCTCCACATGCAGCAATGACAGCTTTGCAGTTTCTTGGCATTCTAGATGTCAGTTTGTCCAGATACTCAGGTGTCATTTCACCCCACACTTCCTGTAGCACTTGCCATAGATGTGTCTGTCTTGTCAGGCTCTTCTCATGCACCTTACAGTCTAGCTGATCCAACAAAAGCTCAATGGGGTTCAGATTCATAACACTCTTTTCCAATTATCTGTTGTTCAATGTCTGTGTTTCTTTGCCCACTCTAACATTTAATTTTTTTTTTCTGTTTCAAAAGTGGCTTTTTCTTTGCAATTCTTCCCATATACCTACACCCCTGAGTCTTCTCTTTACTGTTATATGTGAAACTGGTGTTGAGTGGGTAGAATTCAATGAAGCTGTCAGCTGAGGACATGTGAGGCATTTATTTCTCAAAATAGAGACTCTGATGTACTTATCCTCTTGTTTAGTTGAACATCTGACCTTCCACATCTCTTTCTGTCCATGTTAGAGCCAGTTGTACTTTGTTTTTGAAGACTGTAGTGCACACCTTTGTATGAAATCTTCAGCTTTTTGGCAGTTTCAAGCATTGTATAGCTTTCATTCAAAACAATGATTGACTGACGAGTTTCTAGAGACAGCAGTTTCTTTTTTGCCATTTTTGACCTAATATTGACCTTAAAACATGCCCGTCTATTGCATACTGTGGCTACTCAAAAATTAACACAAAGACAATGTTAAGGTTCATTTAATGAACCAAATATCTTTCAGCAGTTTTTGATATAATGGCAAGTGATTTTCTAGTAGCAAATTAGCAATTTTCCATGATTACTAAGGAATAATTTGTTGGAGTGATGGCTGCTGGAAATGGGGCCTGTCTAGATTTGATAAAAAAAATGACTTTTTCCAAATAGTGATGGTGCTGTTTTTACATCGGTAATATTATTACTTACTATACTTTTGGATCAGTTGAATGCCACTTTTGTGAATTAAATTACCAATTTCCTTCCAAAACAGCAAAATCTGTACATCATTCCAAACTTTTGGCCACCAATGTAAAATTCTATAACATAATCAAACCAAAAAAGAATAAAAAATACTAATTTGCAGGGGAAGGTGGGACATTTATTGGGTGAAAAGGGGAATGCAGAAGTAAAGGATGTAATGGTAGAGGAAAAAAATTTGTAATGAATGAGAATGAAATGGAATGAAATGAGAACGAAAAGAACGGAAATTAATTGCTGGAGTAGTTGAAGGTAAGGAGGGGTAAAATTAGGGGTTGTGCCAGCAGAAGTAGAGTTAAGGTAGAAACAAACTCTATGCAAGTATGTGAACAGACTTATAGTGACGCAAGGCAGACTTTGTGCGTTGCTGCATTCCAAGTGTGCCAGACCGAAATTCTTAACACAGTGCAAGTACGCATTGTATTTTTCTTTCAAGCCAGATATGGTCATGGTGGAGCAACTATTTAAAGAGAATATTGCTGAGCAAGTTCTATAAATGTGATAGAGGTTGAGTACTGAGGTTTTTTAACTGCCACATGAATGCAAGATGTTCAACTGGAATGCACATAGGGAATGCTTTGGCCAAGAGCTCATATCTGAATACGCTTGCTTGCGTTAAGTGTGTCTCAGGCTCTAAACTAAAAAGAAAACACAAAAATTACTATGAAGCCATTACCTTGGAACCCTGGACATTTAGGGTCCAAATTACATAACTGCTCAGTTTCAATGGTTGTTCAGAAGCAATATTGAAAGCTGAAGAAAAATAAATGACACTGACACTAGACTAATTGTCTGATTAGTTTTTAAAATCAATTTATATAAAATTTCTTAAAAAAGTTGCTGCTTTCGACAGTAAACAACCAGATTCTCCTGTCAACCCTCACGACAAAGGGCATCACTGGAACCACACTCCATAGGTTGTCACAGGTGTCTAAGTCTCACCAACTAGCTACTGAGGTGCCTCAGGGTTCAGAGCTTGGACCGCTCCTCTTCTCCATATACATGTCATCACTAGGATTCGCCATTCAGGCACATGGCTTTTCCAATCACTGCTATGCTGATGACACACAACTCTACCTCTCACTCCAGCCTGATCCAACTGTAGCAGCCAAGATCTCAGACTGCCTAGCAGACATTTCGTTGGACGAAAGATCACCACCTCCAACTCAACTTTGCTAAGACAGAGCTGCTCGTGCTTCACACGAGCCCAGAAATTCATCACAACTTCAATTTCAGCTAGACTCATCAATGATTACACATCCACGACAGCTAGAAATCTTGGAGATGTGTTTGACGATCAGTTGAAGGACTGCCAGTCGTGCAGATTTGCCTTATACATGCTACATAACTCCTCATCCAAGCTCTTGTGCTATCCAGGCTGGACTATTGCATTGTTCTTTTGGCAGGCTTTCAGCCCAAGAGAGAGCATGTCACACCGCTTTTCATCAAATTGCACTGGCTGCCAGTGGTTGCTCATGCTAAGTTCAAGGCATTGATGCATGCTTACAGAACAACCACTAGCTCCACACCCCACTATCTAAACTCACTACTAAAGACTTATGTGCATTCTGTGGGTGAACGGCGCCTCGTGGTGCCATCTCATAAAGGTAGAAAATCACTGTCCCAGACCTTTACCATAACTGTTCCCCGCTGATGGGAAGACCTGCCTAATTCCACCCTAGCTGTTGTGTCTTTAGCCTCTTTCAAAAAACAGCTAAAGACACATCTTTTTCATAAAGACCTAACCCATTCATAATAACAAACTACCTTCATGTTCTTTAAAGCTACACAATGTAACTTTTGACCCTCTAGCAGTTAAAAAACAAAACTGCACGTGTCTTGCAGAAGAACATTGTTTTGGTAATGACGTTGTGTTTGGCTCTGCTCCTCTGTACGTATGCTGTTGTTTTGACATACTGAAAACTTTGATGTTTTGAAATAAATTACGTTAAAAAGTTAGGCAACGTCGTTAACATTAGACATAACGATTGCTAGTCTGATAACGTCAAACGTTGTAAAGTTTTTATAACTGCAGGATATTCTGGCCAAATAGACCATGGTAATAACTAATTTATATATTTTCATTGTTACCAACCAGTGGTCAACAACATTTCAAGACTCACATGTCCTTGGCAAGCTTAGGACTAAAGGATTTATTTATATAAATTATTGCAGTTATAAAGAAAAATACAAACATATGCTAGCAAGTGAAAAGTTCTTTACCAATTACAGAATAATTATTGTATTTCACTACAAACACACCCACGCAGATGTGTGTGTGTGTGTGTGTGTGTGTGTGTGTGTGTGTGTGTGTGTGTGTGTGTGTGTGTGTGATTACACAATTATACATAAACCATCAAGTATCATACCTGTTGAGTAAGAAAAAAGCCATCTCTGAGTTGCTTTTAATCCTCTGGGTTTGACGGATATGCCAGTGCATCCAGCTGGATTTTTTCGTCATTACAGCAGGAACAACATAAAATACTCCATCATTTTGGGGCATACAGATAAGTGTAAGACATCATTATAGACTATAAAGGGTCTACTTTTATTTCTGTACTCTGACAATAAAAACAAAACCATGTGCTTTTGTAATATAAAGAAAATAAAAAGGGTGAGCTTTCAGCAGTCTCTGTGTTCACGAGCATATTTCAGAAACATGAAACATATGTCTAAAGAAAGCTTAAAATATCTACTTTTAAATAAAACAATTCAAATTTAAAACAAATATTCTGCTGCAATGTAATCTCTATGAAACAAAGTGATGTACATTTTTCCTGACTCAGCTAATTATCCCTAATGTGATCACACCCACGGGCAGAGGGCGATATTGATACGGTAATGTGTTGAGGCGATCAATGCAAATGGTAAACGTCCCCCGACTGTGCCTTAAAAACATCAAATTCATTCACTTTTCTGCACGTTTGGAAGATGGCATGATACACATTTTCCTCAGAAGAAGAGTGGGACTTCGATGAACGTTTGCATTTTGAAGAGAGAATTGATCCAGCCGAGTATACAATTTTGGATAAGTAAGTCATTTAGTTTTCATTAGTTGACATGCTGTTTTATATAAACATGTACATATTTTACTAGTGGGACTGTTTACAGACTTGACAGCCAGGATTCAGAGTATTGAAATTTGAAATATGTCATAATTAGCAAGTTTTAGTTACATTTAAATGCTGTTTCGGCTAAAGTAGTCATTTAAATTGTATGATGTATGATATAAATATGATATGATGAATTTATATATGATATAAAAATAATATGAATATTTAGATTATATTTTAACTATTGTTTATGCTGCCTCATTATCATCAACATCAACAACATCATTATCATCAACAAAGCTTGTGCTTGCAAATATGTGTTCAGGTTAAATAAGTAAAATGCACTTTAAATATGCCCATATTAGAAAATCACCATCTTATAATGATTTCTGAAGGATCATGTGACACTGAAGACTGCAGTAATGATGCTGAAAATTCAGCTTTGATCACAAATTGCATTTTACAATATATTCAAATAGAAAATTGTTCTTTAAAATTGTAAAAAGAGTTCAGAATATCACTGTTTTTACTGTATTTTGGATCAAATAAATCCAGTCTTAATGAGCAGAAGAGTCTTCTTTTAAATGGTAGTGTAGGTCTAAAGGTCTTTATGTAAAGAAAATATATAGTCAGATTACTTCTTTTAACTTAAAACTTGATTTTGATCATCAAGTCTTCTCACATTCATTCTCTTTCTGTCACATTCCTCATTGATAGGCCCAGGGGAGGGGTCTTTGTCTCCTCAGGTGTGAATTACAATCAATATTTATGATCTTGCATATTACCTAACATTATCTAACACTAAAAGTGTCTGACAAAAGTTACATTACTATATTTTTTTGTATGAATGATTGATCAGGATAGGTTTCACATAATTTTGTAGCAAAAACTCTAGGCTACAAGATCCAGTTTAAAAAAGTCTTGTGGACAAATGTTTAGTATGTTTCATATGGCCTTATTTCAATGACTTAAAAATTTTGTTTTTTCAAAAACTATGCATAAACATTCTTTTCTCAAAAATAGAAACATGTACACACATGTTGCCCACATATTATTGTAGCCCAGTTTGTGCTGAATACAGTGTTATCAGACTTTAGCCATTAATGTGTTTTTAAGCAACTGAAAAAAGCACAAATGTCAAGACATATCAAAACTTCACCAGGGCTCAAAACAACCGCAGACCCCAGAGGGTTATATCCTTTCAGATTTCGGTAGTGTCACCACCTCTGAAAAGCCAAGCCAATGTTGATATATTATTGAATCTGTTGCTTTCCCTTTTTGCTTGTAGAATCTGCTCTGTTCAGGGTTTCTTTGTTTTTACAACCGGTAATTCCCTGGAGGTTTGTCGTTTTGAATGATCCATGGTAAATTTTTCTCGTTCTTTGTGACAACAGAATTTCAACTTCAAGCTACTTCCACACTATACACACGCTACAGTAGCCGGATCTTATTTTCTCTGTGTACGTATATGACGTGACACTCATAGGTGAATGACGTATGTATGCAATTTCATGCGAAAAATGTCCTGACAGCTCTAAAATGTGAATTATTATTATAGGTTTATCAATGTGTATTTGGTAGATGGATTTTTTTTTGCACTCTCTCATTAATAACATTTTGTTCTTTTTCCATCCATCCATCCATCCATCCATCTTCAACCGCTTATCCGAAGTCGGGTCGCGGGGGCAGCTGCTCCAGCAGGGGGCCCAAAACTTCCCTATCCCGAGCCACATTAACCAGCTCTGACTGGAGGACCCCGAGGCGTTCCCAGGCCAGTGTGGAGATGTAATCTCTCCACCTAATCCTGGGTCTTCCCCGAGGCCTCCTCCCAGCTGGACATGCCTGAAACACCTCCCTAGGGAGGCGGCCAGGGGGCATCCTTACCAGATGCCCAAACCACCTCAACTGACTGTTATTTTTTAACAACAAAAAAAGTTACATAGTGTAGCATAAAAAATGTGTACTGCTCTAAGATATGTGAGACTTGTATTACAGCCCTTATTATATTGTTGCTTTTGTTGGATGAATCACATCTATAGTTCTCTTCATTTGCAATTTGCTTTGGATAAAGGCGTCTGCTAAATAAATACATGAAAATGTAAAAACGTACTTAGTAATTCCTAACTGTGATGTGGCAGCCCAGAGGTTATAGCCAAATTGAGCGAAATCCCAGATGCAATTTATTGTGCAACCAAAATCCCAATAACAACAACAACAAAAAAACGAATAAATAAATACAAATTGGTGCAAAACATGGGACTCATTTTAAAATGTCTGCACACCCAGGTGCTCTACCACAATATAAACACTAAAAGTAAACATTTTTAGATAACAATATAGGGTTGTATTTTGTGGTTTCCCAATCAGATTTTAAAATGATTGTTGCAATCAATTATTTTTGGTCACAAATTTTAGTTGCAGTCTGCAGCCATGTGTTTCTGACCTTAGAGAGTAATAAGAGGTAGAGTTGCAGGAAGAGTCAGAGAGAAAGTGAAGGGAAAATTAAGCAGAATTATAGTAATAAGATATGGAGTTACATAAAGAATGCAGAGGTAGAGTTTGAGGTCAGCAGAGCAAGCAAAGGTTAAAGGTAGAGTAAGAGTGAGAGTGATGAGAGTAGATTAATAAAGTAGATTGTAATTATGGAAGATAAATAGGAGTCAGAGTAACAGCAGTCAAGTTAGAAGTAGAGCAGTCAGAGGCAGAGATACAGTCAAGTTAGAGGCACAATCAGCAGAAGCAAGAACACAGCAAGAGTTAACCGAGGAAAATGTGGAGGTGGTCAGCAAAAGTAGCTAGACAAGGACCACAAATAACCCACTCTTTCTCTTTCACACACGTGCATTGATAAGAGTTGCAAAGTTAATCAGTTTTTAATACAGCTTTTAATCTCAGAGATTTAATAGGCATTACAGTCCAAATCAGCAACAGTGTGTGGAACATCAGCAACAACATACTCATTCTGAGTGAACGTTTATAGAAGCTTTGTGTGGTAATACCTCATCAATATCTGATCAATAACTGATTAATAAGAATAAGAAAGCAAGCTGACAGAACACTGAGGTCAATCCCATATCTCTGATCTGTTTAGTAGTCCGGTCATTAATTCCCAGTAGCAACAGTGTGTCTGTGAGGTGTTAAGGGCCTGATCCACATAACACTTGAAAAGAACCTGTTGAACAACAACAAATCCTTTATGTTTCTTTGATTAACACATCTTCCTTTGTTCATTGCTCTGTCGTACATCAATTATTTAGTAGGTCCACTGTATAATATGTATCTGTCTTTAGTGACTGTAGTCCTGGTTCTCTGCCCAGGAGAACACTGCATCTATATTTATCCACAGGCATTTTATTCTCTGTGCAATAATGAATCTTTTTTTTTTTTTTTTGTGGTTAAGAAAGTACTGCAGCAAAAGCTGAAAGCACTGACTGGGGTAGAGAAAAAGAAAGAGAGATTTAGAGTGATCTATGTACACTTGAACAGCATTTCACTGACTGTGCCATAGGAAACTGCAAACTGAATGGCAAAAGCTCAAAAGCACTTGTGAATGTTCTGCTCATAAATTGGCATCAGTGCTCAGTAATGAAGGAATGAAGAGCTTTTTGTCCTTCAGTGTGCAAAATCAATCAGTGCACACACTGTAATGTGAAGAAGAGCAACAAATGAATCAACACCACAAGAGAGCTGAGATGGGATGAATAGAGACAATACAAAGGAGAGGAGAGGAGCCAAAAGACAGGATGAGAAGGATGAAGAATATACAAAGTGAGATGAGAAGAGACAAAGCCAGACCAAGAAAGACCAAGCAAAATAAAAACAAGAAAGACGAAAAAGTGACCGTGAGACATGAATCGTACAAAAAATCAATATGACAAAAGAGTTGCTGTCTAGTTGGCCAGAGTGTTGAAACAAACGTGCAAGATGAGACAATCTTTATGTCAGGCCTTGACTACCCCACACAAAGCAAGGGATTGCAAAGCAAAGAGACTGGAAATCTGAGCCTTTGTTCAAGAGTTGGACATATTGATCAAAGGAGGTAGGGGAGGGTGCACAGTACATATGTATATGTTGACACATGGGACAGGCCCATAATGATCAGGACCAAAGAGAATTGCACACAGAGCTGGAAAGACAAAGGGATTAAAAACAATATCAACAAGCTCAAGTGACTGCTGTCAACATGTATTTACTGGAGAGGAAAGGAGAGAAAAGATGAGAGACAATGGGAGAGGAGATGACAGAGTAAAGAAGAGAAGAAGAGAAATTAGAAAAGAAGGGGAAAGAGAGGAAAAGAAAGGAAAGGATATGACAGAGGAAATAAGAAACAAGAAGACACAAGGAGAGGAGAGAAGATAAACAATAAGACACAAGGAGAGGAGAGAAGATAAACAAGAAGAGACAAGGAGAGGAGAGAAGATAAACAAGAAGACACAAGGAGAGGAGAGAAGATAAACAAGAAGACACAAGGAGAGGAGAGAAGATAAACAAGAAGACACAAGGAGAGGAGAGAAGATACACAAGAAGACACAAGGAGAGGAGAGAAGATAAACAAGAAGACACAAGGAAAGGAGAGAAGATAAACAAGAAGACACAAGGAGAGGAGAGAAGATAAACAAGAAGACACAAGGAGAGGAGAGAAGATAAACAAGAAGACACAAGGAGAGGAGAGAAGATAAACAAGAAGAGACAAGGAGAGGAGAGAAGATAAACAAGAAGAGACAAGGAGAGGAGAGAAGATAAACAAGAAGACACAAGGAGAGGAGAGAAGATAAACAAGAGGACACAAGGAGAGGAGAGAAGATAAACAAGAAGACACAAGGAGAGGAGAGAAGATAAACAAGAAGACACAAGGAGAGGAGAGAAGATAAACAAGAAGACACAAGGAAAGGAGAGAAGATAAACAAGAAGACACAAGGAGAGAGAGAAGATAAACAAGAAGACACAAGGAGAGGAGAGAAGATAAACAAGAAGACACAAGGAGAGGAGAGAAGATAAACAAGAAGACACAAGGAGAGGAGAGAAGATAAACAAGAAGACACAAGGAGAGGAGAGAAGATAAACAAGAAGACACAAGGAGAGGAGAGAAGATAAACAAGAAGACACAAGGAGAGGAGAGAAGATAAACAAGAAGACACAAGGAGAGGAGAGAAGATAAACAAGAAGACACAAGGAGAGGAGAGAAGATAAACAAGAAGACACAAGGAGAGGAGAGAAGATAAACAAGAAGACACAAGGAGAGGAGAGAAGATAAACAAGAAGACACAAGGAGAGGAGAGAAGATAAACAAGAAGACACAAGGAGAGGAGAGAAGATAAACAAGAAGACACAAGGAGAGGAGAGAAGATAAACAAGAAGACACAAGGAAAGGAGAGAAGATAAACAAGAAGACACAAGGAGAGGAGAGAAGATAAACAAGAAGACACAAGGAGAGGAGAGAAGATAAACAAGAAGACACAAGGAGAGGAGAGAAGATAAACAAGAAGACACAAGGAGAGGAGAGAAGATAAACAAGAAGACACAAGGAGAGGAGAGAAGATAAACAAGAAGACACAAGGAGAGGAGAGAAGATAAACAAGAAGACACAAGGAGAGGAGAGAAGATAAACAAGAAGACACAAGGAGAGGAGAGAAGATAAACAAGAAGACACAAGGAGAGGAGAGAAGATAAACAAGAAGACACAAGGAGAGGAGAGAAGATAAACAAGAAGACACAAGGAAAGGAGAGAAGATAAACAAGAAGACACAAGGAGAGGAGAGAAGATAAACAAGAAGACACAAGGAGAGGAGAGAAGATAAACAAGAAGACACAAGGAGAGGAGAGAAGATAAACAAGAAGAGACAAGGAGAGGAGAGAAGATAAACAAGAAGAGACAAGGAGAGGAGAGAAGATAAACAAGAAGACACAAGGAGAGGAGAGAAGATAAACAAGAAGACACAAGGAGAGGAGAGAAGATAAACAAGAAGACACAAGGAGAGAGAGAAGATAAACAAGAAGACACAAGGAGAGGAGAGAAGATAAACAAGAAGACACAAGGAGAGGAGAGAAGATAAACAAGAAGAGACAAGGAGAGGAGAGAAGATAAACAAGAAGACACAAGGAGAGGAGAGAAGATAAACAAGAAGACACAAGGAGAGGAGAGAAGATAAACAAGAAGACACAAGGAGAGGAGAGAAGATAAACAAGAAGACACAAGGAGAGGAGAGAAGATAAACAAGAAGACACAAGGAGAGGAGAGAAGATAAACAAGAAGACACAAGGAGAGGAGAGAAGATAAACAAGAAGACACAAGGAGAGGAGAGAAGATAAACAAGAAGACACAAGGAGAGGAGAGAAGATAAACAAGAAGACACAAGGAGAGGAGAGAAGATAAACAAGAAGACACAAGGAGAGGCGAGAAGATAAACAAGAAGACACAAGGAGAGGCAAGAAAAGAGGAAAGATGGCAGAAGAGAGGACACAACAGAGAGATCAACTACTAAACAGTGACACCACAGATGACTATCACATTGTCATTAGTCTGAACAAGTCAGTCAGTCTTCTACCATCTTCAGATCAGAAGTCTAAACTGTATCCCCTACCAATTGGATTCTTCTGGAGGAATGATTGTCCAGCTTAACTTTACAGCACTCAGGTTGAGAACATGATAGATGCATTTCTCTTCACCACATTTGGAGTAAATAAGAAAAGCACCAATATGGAAACAGAACAATTAAATAAAATCTTTTTCACAGTTGCCAGCAAATCATTAAAAAAAAATCTAATTGAACCGGAGTAAAAAAAGAAAAATGTTAATACTGGCTGGTTTGACAAAGAATGTCAAGAAAAGAACTACAAGTGTTATCACAGAGACCCCTCAAACCAACAAACACATGTCACCTATGAACAAACTCTAAAAACAAGTCACTGCTAAAAAGCAAAAGAGCTAAACATATGACAACAAAGCTCAACAAGACTGATCAAAATTTATTCTGGGAATTACGGAACAATTTTAACTAGGCCAAAAGAGAAGAAATTCCCATCTGTGACCCAAACACCTGGACAGAACATTTTGGAAACCTTGGTAGCATCTGGACCAATCAGACACACAATTATTAATAATTTAATTAATAATCCAACAGACATCTCAAGAGCGTAACAAGCAATGGTCCAAGTAGGCCCAAGCAGACTCAGAGATATCTGCTCTGCCACTGATCATTTTCAGCTTTTACTCTCCCTTTGCTGATACTGTGGTCCAGCAACTAGTGGACCTCAGAGACATTACAGGTGGGGGAGGGTAGCCACATGCAAAGCCAAGGAATGTGGGGAGAATAATTCAATCCATTCCCCCATAGGAAAGACACATAAGCCCATAAAACAGACTTGGCTTCATTAATTTATAGACAAACTGTTCTATAAATGAACATCATATCCCCAGGACATTGTGTGTATTTTTATGCACGCTTTATGACTGATCAACTAGATAATGTAAAATGATTGGTATCATGCTTCCTATCAAATCAAACCTTGTGTGGCACCCTACGCATTGGTTTATATCACCTCCTTATAGCATGCTTTGTATGCTTGTTATATTAATCCAAGCATAAAGGGGCACAAGCTGCCAGCTTGCCCCAATCATGCAAATGAGTCCGTTTCCAAACAAAGGAACTTTTCCCGCTGGAAAATTGCACCTTTCTCATTGGTCAAGCCAAACTTGAGTGGAGTGTCCTCCCTCAGGAGTTAAAGGGCACTGTCCGAGTGACCTCCCCCTCTCTTTTCTCTCTTCCCTCTCTACACTCTTCTTCTGGTTGCTGTTTGTGAGGGACCAGAAACACCCAGTCCGACCACGAGGTGGTGGGCCGGCAGGCCTCAAATACATCAAGCCATGTGTAACTTCCTCGATCATAACAAAGTCAAACTAACACTACAAGTTCATCATAATTTCTTCATTCAACGTGAAGAAATTGATTGCAACTTTAACACCATCGTCTCAAGACTTTCTCCTGAGACTGCATCCGGGCGCTTTCTCAACAAAGGACTTGCAAGTATCGTACAATTAACTAACAAAACAGAGGACTAGTATAAGCTGTTAACCCCTTTGTTAACAAAGGTGCTTTCATGTAAGAAACTGACAGTTATTTCAGATGGTTAAATTACTCTTTTCATAGCTTCATTCCACTGTTCTGTTCTATTTTCATTAACCCTCTGGGGTCTGAGGGTGTTTTGGGCCCTGGTGAAGTTTTGACATGTCTTGACATTTGTGCTTTTTTCAGTTGCTTAAAAACATATTAATGGCTAAAGTCTGATAACACTGTAGTCAGCACAAACTGGGCTACAATAATATGTGAGCAACATGTGTGTACATGTTTGTAGTTTTGAGAAAATAACATTTATGCATGGTTTTTGAAAAAACTAAAATTTTAAGTAATTGAAATAAGGTCATATAACACATACTAAACATTTGTCCACAAGACTTTTGAGAACTGGATCTTTAGCCTAGAGTTTTTGCTACAGAATTATGTGAAAACCATCCTGATCACTCATTCATACAAAACAATATAGTCATTTAACTTGTGTAAGACACTTTTAGTGTTGAAAGGTAATATGCGAGGAGGTGTGAATTATCATGAATATTGATTGTAATTTACACCTGAAGAGACAAAAGACCCCTCACCTGGGCCTATTAATGAGGGATAGAGAATGAATGTGAGGAGACTTAATGATCAAAATTAAGTTTTAAGTTAAAAGAAGTAATCTGACTATATATTTTCTTTACATAAAGACATTACTTAATTTTATACCAACACTACCGTTTAAAAGAAGTCTCTTCTGCACCAAGACTGGATTTATTTGATACAGTAAAAGTAAAACAGTTTTTACAGTAAAAACATTTTGTGAACTCTTTTTACAATTTAAAAGAACAATTTTCTATTTGAATATTTTGTAAAATGCAATTTGTGATCAAAGCTGAATTTTCAGCATCATTACTGCAGTCTTCAGTGTCACATGATCCTTCAGAATTCATTATAAGATGGTGATTTTCTAATATGGGCATATTTAAAGTGCATTTTACTTATTTAACCTGAACACATATTTGCAAGCACAAGCTTTGTTGATGATAATGAGGCGGCATAAACGCTAGTTAAAATATAATCTAAACATTAATAAAATAGCATGTCAGCTAATGAAAACTAAATGACGTACTCGTTTGAAATTGTATCCTCGGCTGGATCAAAAATACAAAATACAAAAAATACTCTCTTCAAAATACAAACGTTCATCGGAGTCCCACTCTTCTTCTGAGGAAAATGTTAACTCTTCCTTAATATCCAGGAGATTGATCGCATGTGTATTGTTACAAACACGCAGAAAAGTTGAGCTGTGTTGGGTTTACAACCTCACTGTCGGGGGCGTGCACATTTCCCTTGATCGCCTCAGCACAATGGCACACTCTGCTGGTGGGTGTGATCACATTAGAGATAATGAGTTGAGCCAGAAGAAAATGTACATCACTTTGTTTCATACAGATTACATTGCAGGAGAATATTTGTTTTAAATTTGAATTGTTTTATTTAAAAGTAGACATTTTAAGCTTTCTTTAGACATATGTTTCATGTTTGTGTGACAAGTATTCACGGAGTTTCAGTTCATTTTTGTGACGTGTTTCTGAAATATGCTCATGAACACAGAGACTGCTGAAAGCTCACCCTTTTTATTTTCTTTATTTTACAAAAGCACAAGATTTTGTTGTTATTGTGAGTGTACACAAATAAAAGTAGACCTTTATAGTCTCTAATGATGTCTTACACTTATCTGTATGCCCCAAAATGATGGACAATTTTATGTTGTTTCCGCTGTAATGACGAAAATATCCAGCAGGACGCGCCGTCGACCCCAGAGGGTTAATATTCACTTTTCCATTTCTCATGTATGTGTGATTTGTGTGTATGTGTTTGTTTAGATTAGTTATGTGTTCGTGATTTAGTTAAATAAAGCTTTTGTGTAAATTCTTGCAAGTTGATTCTGGTCTGCTTGTAAATCAACATCAATTTAACGATTTCTGGTCATTTATGTTCTTAAAGTTGTTATTGTTTTATGCACTTAAAATTAACTTGATGTCTCAGTGTTTTGACTTATAAACTTTGGCCATGCACTGTAATTGCTGTTAGATTTAATGTTTATTTAATTCATGTAATTTTTAATGCACTGTTTTAAAAATGTCAAAAGGAGCTCTATTTGTGAGGCTCTTTTTGTTAATAAAAAATTATGGAATACATTTTCTTCCTCTTCGTAATTTAATGTTAAAATGTTTATCCTACTCAAATGCAAGTGGCAAAATAGATTATCCCAAAAATGTCACCTACAGATCACGTTACTGACTAAATTGTTTGTCATTAATTAATCATAATTCCTTACAAATAGAGGAGATTTCAGGAGACAACAGAAAGGAGAACCAAGAGGAGAGGAGACAAGAGGAGACGAGATGAGATGAGACAAAAGGAGATTAGAGGAGATGAGGGGAGAAGAGACGAGACAAGAGGTGAGGAGAGGAGATGGCAGAAGGTGACAACAAAAAGGAGAAACAGGAGGAGAGGAGAAAAGAGGAGTGGAGACAAGTGGAGACGAGAGAGTAAACAAGGGGATAGGAGAGGTGATGAGAGGAGATGAAAAGAGAGAGTAGAGGAGACAAGAGGTGACGAGAGGAGACAAGGGGAGAGGAGACAAAGGTAAACAAAGGGACAGAAGAGGAGATGAGAGAAGAGGAGGCGAGGAGAGACAAGAGGTGAGAGGTGATGAGAAGAGATGAGGAGAGGACACAAGGGGAATGAGGGTAGAGGAGATGAGGTGGATGAGGGGAGAAGAGACGAGGGGGATGAGGGGAGATGAAAGGAGACAAGAGGAGATGAGGCAAGACGAGAGTAGAGGAGAGGAGATGTGAAGAAATGAGGGGAGAGGAGATGAAAGGAAACAAGAGGAGACAAGGGGAGAGAAGAGAAAAAAAAGAGATGTATCATTCAATATCAGAATAGATTTATGCACACAGCAGATTTATGCAATTCATCTTGATCTCCTTTCACTCTGGCACACATTTGAATTGACATTCACGTGCACACACACACACACACTAATCTAGCCCTTCTACTCAGCCTTTCAGTAATGGACATCAGTGCAAATATGCTTTAAGTGAGGGGAGGAGCAGCCATTACTCACAATGTGTTGGCTCGCTTAAGAGAGAGAGGACAGTATGTGTATGAAAGAACCAGAAACTTATTATTGTGTGTATATTTGAGGCTGTGTGTGTGAAATGAAAGACTGCTAATGCAGAGTTATCTCAAACCTCAAAAGTGTCTGAGCTCAGTCCAGGGTAGGGCTGAAACTAATGATTATTTTGATAATCGATTAATCTAATGATTATTAGACTATTCGGTGATTATTGCGACGATTAATCATTAGCTCTTAACCGATTATTCAGCTTGTGCCCCAACTTAAAAGGTTGTATTAAACATGCTTAAGCTGTGTAAACACTGCCAGCAACATCGCGTGTGATAGCGACTCCCATCCCATTCATTTTCAATGAGAGCACAGCGACTTCCGGCGACACGAGCTGTCGCGACCGTTGGCGACTAGATGTGGGCGTGTCCAGCGACTCGACAAAGTTGAGAAAAGTTCAACTTTTTTCAAATGAAGAGCAACTAACGGAAGCGACAGCCAATAGGAGAGAAGACGGGAGAGCTCACGTGATCCTTCTCTCTCTCGCTCTCTCTCAGCTCCTGCGGTAACAGAAAGATGGATGAAAGGCTAATTCTTGCTGTTAGCAATTTTTCAGTGCTCTATGATATGTCTCTTCCCATGTACAAGGACATTTTTAAGAAAAATACTGCGTGGAAAGGTGTATCTGAGATCGCAGGGATTTTGTGGACCCAGTCAGACCAGCGTTTGCATTTTCGCCGCAGATAAACAGCCGCTATGGCAAAGAGCACGCCTTGTTTCTCATTCATCTTTGATATCAAGCATTTTATGTAATGATTCCATTTATATTTAGTCTTTTCCCTCCAAAATTTTTGTTTTTAGCGGCAAGAAAAGCGATTCGCTGTCAACAGCAATGGAATGACATCCGTGAATGTCATTTATAAACGTTACTAGGCAACCAGTAGTGGGAACGCTCACTAGCGACTTCACTGCCAGCCGCTGGCGACCAGCAGCGACAAAGTCGCTGGCAGTGTGTACGCAGCTTTACTAAAAAAAAGAGAAGAAAAAAAAACATCTTTTAAAAATACCTGTAAATGATATTCACTGAATTAACAGGGAAAAAAAATACTTTTAAGTTTCAGTAAAGAAATTCACTGACAACAAAGAAACAGAGAAAAAGGCCTTAAAAGTTTTTATACAGCCAGTCAAACATGTTATGGGTAGATTAGTGGTAATGCATTTATGTAAAGCCTTCTTAGGAAGACATTTTTTATAGATAAAAAACATGACCACTGATGTGACCTTTGACCCCTAAAATGCAGATACTGCACTCTGCATTTGGATGACCTTAAACAACTAAAACAATATTGCAAAGGCAAAGTGCAGTATCTACAAAGTCAATGTTTTCATGCAACTTTCTTGTTGTGTTTCTTACGTTTCTTTTTTTTTTAAATAGCTTTAATAGCTTTATTGATGTTTGCACGTTGTAATGTTGAAATTGCTCACTAGTAAAGCTCGTGATTTAAGAATAATCTTTTATCACAAAGAGAATGTACTAATGTAGAAATTGTCTTCATTATCATAATTTCCCTAAGCATCATTACGTTTTTACACAATAAATAAATATTGATATGTTGGGTTTCATTAACATTTTCATTTTAATTAAAAAGTAATTCATTACAGAACAAGGTTGCTTCAAAAACAGTACTCAAAAATTCACAAAATTAAAACAATTGAACAAGCAAGTGAGTGACTGACTCTGGGACAGTGAGGATCTCAGAGGACACATAGCCAAAAAACTAAAAAAAGCTATAATCATAAAGCATCCGTCTTGTCATGGGGTTGCCAATTTAAGGCTGACTTGGCATGGTTTTTATCATGTTTTTTTTTTAACTTTAACATCAGCAGGGTTCGAGTTATAATCTGAGTTTCGTGGGGGTCTCTAATATAGTCTACTAACAGTTACCGGCGCAGGTAAATAAATAAAAGGGGCTCAAAAAATATTTAAACAGTAGCCTATTATGAATAAATATTTGATGCTAAAATATATGAGTGGGGGGGGGGGGTCTGGAGAATTTTCTGCACCAATTTATTAATATTAATCTTGTCTGAGCAAATGCCTGCGATTCATTGATAACTTATGCAGTAATAAAGAGTTATATTTATATGGATGGCAACTGTTGCATTTTATTGGTGCTCAGTAAACCAATAATATTATATTTCAATCACGTGATCTAATGTGGTTTGCAAATAAGCGATAGTAAGGTGGATTTAACAAAATTTTTTCTGGTGCTGCCGGATATTTCCTTCAAGTTAGCAGGTAGGCTAAAATGTTTCTAACATATTTATTGCTAGCAGCAGGCTAGCCGGTAACTTAGGTTGCTAGTATGATTATAAAGTTTTAATTTGACTTGCTAGGTGCTTTGCTATCTTCCCTACCCTCTGGATATTTGCATTTTCATGCAAGTTCAACCATCATTTTGACTCGGGATTGTGTCATGGTTGTCTCATGCTGTTCTAGGTTGGCTTGTTGGTTCTGTGTGAGGGAGTGTTACGATCGGGACAAATAGTATTACAATGTCTTTCGAGAGAAGGCTACCAAGCCAGACTGCAGTATCTGCAGTGTACAAACCGGGAAAACAACCCCAGAACGCGGTAACTTCACTTACTGCAGTTTGCCTTGGTATTAGCTTGGATTTTGTAGTTACTGCAATTTTGACACACTTGTTTCTCCGAAACGGGACATAATTTAACCCAGATATTATTTCACAAGACAGAACACATGTCATAAAGCCCATTAGAAGTCTTAACTCATTTTTGACCAAATGTGTAGTTACTGTGCTTTGCCTTTGTAGGACAGTATTGTTATCTAGTGTTTTGTATTGTTTTCCATTTAAAATTGTCTAAAAATCCTTAAAACAAGATACCTTTACTTGAGAAGCAACATATATGATATTTAGACTATTAAATAGTCTGAAAAACTATAAAAGTAGGGATGCACCGAAATTAAAATTCTGGGCCAAAACCGAAAATCCAGGATGCACTTGGCCGAAAACCGAAACCGAAATTAACTTTTTTTATTTTTTATTTAACTATTAAAAAAAAATATAATTGTATTAATATTACACTTTTTCAAAAATTTCATGAATTTAATGAATCTGAATTGAAAAACTACAAACCAATCAAATAAATCACACTTTTACACCAAAATTGGACAAAAAATATATTAAAACTATATAAAATTTTATTCTTCATTCAGTTCTGTAAAAATTTAATTTTACAGATTTTATTAACAATTATCCAAATAATGTAAAGTTTTAGAAAACTATTATATGCAAAACAACAGTCAAGTAATGAACTTAGCTAGCATCTTTCAAAAGGCTAGCATCTTTCAAAAAGTTTCAATATGCAACAGTAATTTTAATTATAACAACAGGCAGAACACAGAATGGCAGAGGGCCTCTATTCCACTGATCTATATATAAATATAATTATATATGTAGATCAGTGCTCTATTCTGTTTATGTAACGGTATGTACACTTTAAGTGAACATTATTGTGCAAAACAGCAGTAATTGAACTAAATCCAACCTCAACTGTAAACGACAGATGTATCCTCAAGTGAAGAACAAGTGTTATGTAATTGCTATACACATCAAATTGGACCGCTTTGTATTTAACTACAAGTTACAGGTTTCTCTTCAAGAACAAAAGTTGCTTAAACGTTCTGACAGTCTCTCCTGTCAGAAAGCTCATCAAGAACATGAGATTCTGCACTGAACAGTCTCTCACTCTCTGTGCTGGTGCTTGGGTAGATAAATACCTGTGCGCAATCCGCGCAAGCAAAGGAAAGCGGTCTTTGTTTATGCGACCGTAGTCAAGGGGATTGTTGCTTCTGGCAACGGGTAGTTCAGCTAGATACGTCTCAAGTTGTGGTATAGTTGTGCTAGTTGTGGCACTGCTGTGGATCCTGAAGAATCTCTTGCTGTATTCTGTATATATATATATCTTGAAATTTCTGCTGAACAAACACTGCAGATCGCAAATTTGATGTCCTTATCAGAAACTTTGAAGAATTTCCACACCGCTGACATGATCGGCCTTTGTTGGGTAGCGCTGTGATAAGGGCTAGGTTGATCCAGAGTGAAATCTGAGCACTGAGGGGCGGGGCGAGGAGGTATATATTTTCGGCCTTTTTTCTCTTTCGGTCCAAAACCGAAAGTGCCATTTTCGGCCGAAAATTTTCGGCGGCCGAAATTTCGGTGCATCCCTATATAAAAGATTATAAAATTGCCAATTTTCTTCACGATAAGAAATGCACAGTGACATATATTATGATTCAATAAGTCTCAAACTATCACATTCTAATCTAGCAGCATTAAGCATGCGCACTTGAGGGTTGAGTGTCCCCTTGACAGTGTGTGTCTCAGCCGGGAGCAGTTTCAATCTCTCCCCCTCAGATCGAGACATTTGCAAAACTCATAGACAAGGAACTGACCACACAGAGAAATGCCAGTTTTGGAGTTTGTATTTAATAATGTGACCTGCTTCCATATTATTTGATCTTTAATAAAGCTATAAAGCATTAAAAATAAATGCATTTAAGATGTAACACCGGGGTGTTTCCTTTAACCCTCTGGGTTTGACGGATATGCCAGTGCATCCAGCTGGATTTTTTCGTCATTACAGCGGAAACAACATAAAATTGTCCATCATTTTGAGGCATACAGATAAGTGTAAGACATCATTAGAGACTATAAAGGGTCTACTTTTATTTGTGTACACTCACAATAACAACAAAACCTTGTGCTTTTGTAATATAAAGAAAATAAAAAGGGTGAGCTTTCAGCAGTCTCTGTGTTCATAAGCATATTTCAGAAACATGAAACATATGTCTAAAGAAAGCTTAAAATATCTACTTTTAAATAAAACAATTCAAATTTAAAACAAATATTCTGCTGCAATGTAATCTCTATGAAACAAAGTGATGTACATTTTTCCTGACTCAGCTAATTATCCCTAATGTGATCACACCCACGGGCAGAGGGCGATATTGATACGGTAATGTGCTGAGGCGATCAATGCAAATGGTAAATGCCCCCCAACTGTGCCTTAAAACATCAAATTCATTCACTTTTCTGCACGTTTGGAAGATGGCATGATACACAGATTAGGAAGAGTCCACATTTTCCTCAGAAGAAGAGTAGGACTTCGATGAACGTTTGCATTTTGAAGAGAGAATTGATCCAGCCGAGGATACAATTTTGGATGAGTAAGTCATTTAGTTTTCATTAGTTGACATGCTATTTTATATAAACATGTACATATTTTACTAGTGGGACTGTTTCTAGTCTTGCCAGCCAGGATTCAGAGTATTGAAATTTGAAATATGTCCTAATAGGCAAGTTTTAGTTACATTTAAATGCTGTTTTGGCTAAAGCAGCATTTAAATTGTATGTTGTATGATATAAATATGATATGATGAATTTATATATGATATAAAAATAATATGAATGTTTAGATTATATTTTAACTAGTGTTGATGCTGCCTCATTATCATCAACGAAGTTTGTGATGGCATAAGAGAGGGAAATATGCCCATATTAGAAAATCAGCATGTTGATTTCATAATGATTTCTGAAGGATCATGTGACACTGAAGGCTGCAGTAATGATGCTGAAAATTCAGATTTGATCACAAATTGCTAAATATAATCAAAATATAATCAAATATAATCAAAATTTATTCAAATAGAAAACTGTTCTTTTAAATTGTATGAAGAGTTCACAATATCACTGAATATCACTGTCTTCTTTTAAATGGTAGTGTAGGTCTAAAATTAAAAGTCTTTATGTAAAGAAAATGTATAGTCAGATTACTTATTTTAACTTGCACTTTGTCTCCTCAGGTGTGAATTACATCAATATTCATGATAGTTCACGCCTCCTCGCATATGACCTTTCTAACACTAAAAGTGTCTTACAAAAGTTAAATGACTATATTGTTTTGTATGAATGAGTGATCAGGATGGTTTTCACATAATTCTGTAGCAAAAACTCTAGGCTACAAGATCCAGTTCTCAAAAGGCTTGTGGACAAATGATTAGTATGTGTTATATGACCTTATTTCAATTACTTAAAATTTTAGTTTTTTCTCAAAAATACAAACATGTACACACATGTTGCTCACATACTATTGTAGCACAGTTTGAGCTGAATACAGTGTTATCATACTTTAGCCATTAATGTGTTTATAAGAAACTGAAAAAAGCACAAATGTCAAGACATGTCAAAACTTCTCCAGGGCCCAAAACACCCTCAGACCCCAGAGGGATAAAGAGCTCCGACTCCACTTATTCAACAACAAGAGCGCTGTTGTTTTTACTTATTTGTTATTTTTGTACAATTTCCTTGTACTTTGCGATCTACATAAGATGAAGTTGTTTGGAAAGTGAGCTGTGTAATTCTTCTTCTCATCAGTCAGTCGCGAGCTGCAGTGCTGCTCTCGCGCATCATCATTAGCTTTTTATATGATCTCATGCTACGTTAAATGAGATCAAACGACTATTCGACAATGACATTTTTGTTGAAAATGTTTTATTGTCGGCATTGTCGATAACGTCGACTAAACAACGTTAAAGGGTCACAGGGCCAGGGGGACAGATGTGAGTGGCCAAGGGGTTCAGCACTGTACCTCCTCTGCCTGGAGAGATGGGGTTGCTGATGTTTCAGCTGCTTTCAACTGAGTATGCAGTATCTCTACAGTACTTAGGTTATAGTATATCCAAGCTTTATTACTTGATGTTTGAATTGATCCGTTCACACATTCAGATTGGTTATGCTTTTTCTATAAAAATATAAAAAAAAAGTAATGCTCAGATACCATAAACTGATACCATCTGAAATACAAACGTCATTACGTAAATATCAAACAAATTTGTCCTTGAGAATTAAAAAAAAAAAAGTATGACAATAATATACTGTAAAGTTATGTAATATTCAATGTAACACTTCTACCAATAAGAACAATAAATCATTACATAGTAAACGACAGACTACATGCAGTACATAGACATAGGGCTGAATATAATAGTGATGGGCTGTTCATGAACGATTAGTTCATTTTGAACAATGAAAGAAAGACTCAGAGGCACGAGTAGTCTCAGAGATTGATTCGTTCATTTTGTGTTGGCTGCGCATGTGCATTCTTGAAAAAGTAACATTTTAATTGAATTCTGCTCAAATAAACAAAATGACTTGAATAAAGAGTTCTTCATTTTGCTGAACGAGACTCAAAGATTGAAGTCAGTAAAACGATCCAATCTTCCCATCACTAGAATATAACCATTGAATAAGCCATCACACATTCACAGGTAGAAACAGGAAGAAAATCTTCAATCAATTAAGTTATAAGGAGCTAGTTGTGGAAATGGATTGGCAGATACTCCCACTCACACCTGCACCAAACCCACACACGCAGTTGTGGCTCAATGCGAGCTGGACTAATTTATCACACTCATATGGAAGCGGTGTGGGGGAACAACCCCAGGGAGGCTCCAATGACATCCAAAAGATGGATTCCTCCCAGGGGAGAGTAATGGAGCGCAGAATGACTGATGCTCCTTCACAAGGATGCCACCCTGGGATGCTTAAACGATCACCGCGCTGCCTCCATCTGGCCCAGAGCTGCTTAATCAAGTGAGGAGTAACTTATGTTCCTCAGTGAGGAATTGGCCCAGGAGAGGTTAAACACTTGGTGTTTGTGCATCTCAATGAATTAACATACAGGACAAATGAGCCAATCTGAAATGAGCCGCATCAGGCAAAGTCTCAAATACACTATGATACTCTCTCTTTCTTGGAGTGGTGGAGAAAGGGCGAGTAACCCTCAGGGTAATTTCTAAACCATCATCACTGTGCTCTGGATGACGCAGGTTAAATGCACTGTAAATCACAGTAATAAGCATTTTTCCACATATAATGTGTTCCACTCCTTAAGTTCCTTTTACACTCAGTGTTTTATTGGTCTCTCTTCTCACATAACTGTCATCTTCTCATTTGCTCTCTTTTATCCCTATGTGTCTCTCTATCTCTCAATTAATCATGTCATATAAACATCCAGTCAATAAGTGAGTTAGATGTTCATTAGCCAAGTAAACTGATTCAAACCGAAAATGAATGAGTTAAGTGTGCACGCCCGGCCCCCAATTGGGCTAATCAGCCGAGGAGAGGGATAAAGACAAGCTTGATGCGGCAGTTCGGGATAGAGAGAGCCACACACAGCTGCCATGTGTGTGTGTATATGTTTGTGTCTATCTGTTTAAGTTTTCATGAAATATTTCTTTGATGGTTCGTCCAGTTCCCACCTCCTCCTTTCCAATTGTAATCCCCCGTTACATTGGTGGCGAAATCTGGGATGGAGAAGGAATGCGCTGTTGTGGAGTCCTCGCCACTGCCATCTGCCCAAAGGAGCAGCAGCGGCCATCTGCTGGGGGACGGAGTAGCTACTGCTGGCCACTTGGACAAGGAGGAATGGCCGCCATCCACGAGGGGAGGAGGGGCTCGATGCCGGCTGTCTGGAGCAGTGGAGCCACTGACAGGGGCAGAGAGGATCGCTATCGGCCGCCAGAACGTGGAGGGGTATTCCTTCTGCCAGGGGTCGGAGGACTCGCTGCTGTCCGCCCAGGAAAGAGCAGCTGTCATCAGGCAGAATGTGGAGGAGTGATTAAGGACCAGGCGACAGTGTGTCTGGGAACCAGCGAGCAATTTATTTTTCTCTCTCTCCTCTCCCTCTCTCACTGTCGATCCGCCTCACTCTTTCCCGCTCCACTTTTCCCTGCCCTTGTCTCCCTTTCATGTGTCGAGGTAGGTGGGGAAAGCCTGCCAGCAGGTGTGGCCAGAAGGGCAATGCCCCCCCGTTTTGGTGTACTTCATGCAGGGGTGTACTTTTGGTGTATGAGGCAAAGGAGGGAGAAGTGTGAAGAGAAGGAAGGTGGGGCCAAGCCGTGAGTGCGCACGCCCAGCACCGTAATTGGGCTAATCAGTCGAGGAAAGGGATAAAGACTAGCCAGATGTGGCTGTTTGAGAGAGAGAGAGAGAGAGCCACACACAACTGCTGTGTGTGCATGTCTCTCTCTCGAACTGCCGCATCCGGCTCGTGTTCATCCTTCTCCTCAGCTGATGCCATGGCCCCAGGGAAGCTGATCTACTTAAGTATCCACCAGACCACATCCATTATACCTGGACCTTACTCTTTCTCAACTCCCTGCCTTCACATAGTCATATTCAACATGTAAGTGCCAGATCCCCCTTTATTTTGGACACTTTCCCACTTGAATACTTGTATTCCCCTTTTTGAACATTTTCCATTGTTTATTATTTAAAAAAAAAAAAAAAGAAGCCTGATGCCACACCCACCATTTCTGTCTCTTGCTCACCCCACCACAGTGGTGCAGATTGACAGATGGCATGGTTGGCCATCAACAGTGATATTACTCACCCTCTTATTAGAAAATCTGAAGCAGAATGGAGAATCCGTGGCAAAAGTATAATAGGCACTTAAGCATTTACTCTGCGGTTGGTTGAGGCTGTCGTGTTTAACCTGTTTGTCCCCGCCCGGAGGTGAGTAAGTGGGTGAGCTGGCCCGGAGAGGTGTCCGTAGGGCCTGTTGAGGAGGTAGCATTCCTGTGTGGATGGCTGAAAAGTGTGCACCTCCAGCTTTGGAGTCTATAGGAGCATGGGAGGTGTTATTCAGGCGACTCTAAGAGGGGCGGAGGGAATGTGGCTGAAAGACCTGCCCATCCCTCTCATTTTCGTAGCCCCACCTCTGAGGGCCGTCCTTCAGACAGGCTCACAATAGAAGGGGGGCAGGAGAGTGGAGAGGTGCAATTTAATAAGCCTTGTTTGTGTAGTGGATGATGAGGAATGTGAATATAGCCTCATCACCGCAGCTATTAAAATTTAGAGCTGCACACAATAGTGCCCACGCAGGTCCAGGAATGGAGCAGGGAAGTTCTGGCGCGAGTTAAATATGCCGCCGGCTTCGATGCGACGCCAAGGATTGGAGCAAGCGTCAAGACCGACAGGCCAGGATACCGGGCTGCCGAACCCCCCCTCACCCAAGAGCGCATCTTGGCCTCCAGAACCAACCCATTAGACATGGACATTTCTCTCTCTCCACTCCCCGCCTTCACATAGCCATATTCACTGCGAGGGTGCCAGATCCCCCTATTTTTGGATACGTTCCCCCTTGGACACTTTTATTCTCCAATTTGAACATTTTCAGTTGTTTATTACTTCAAATAAATAGCTCTCCAAGGTTTAATGCCACACCCATTGTGTCTGTCTCTTGCTCACCCTGCCACAGACATCAAATCCATGAGCTCATACTTGGCATGGATGCTGTTACACAGTATAATTGTGAAGAGATTAACCAATCATAAGAAAAAAAATTACATAAATAAATCTTAAAGGTGCAGAAGCAAGAAACCTTGGCTAACGTCATAAGTAGATAAAAAATTATAAGAGAAATTTTTTTTTTTTACATCTGTTGAATATTAATTATTTTAAAACACCAGAGGTGGGTTCTCTGTAATCTTACAATGGCAGAGTTCCTCTCTCTCTCTCTATCTCTCTCTCTCTCACACACACACACACACACACACTAGAAAGCCACGTGCTGCTCTATTTATTATAAACATAAACTAAGATTAATTCACTATTATTTGAGAAGTTCTCAGCGGATCGTGACAAAGAGAAGCATATGTATGTGTGTGTAAATCCTGTGAGGATTTCAGATAAACACTGAATATCGGAACAGCTGTTGCTTTCTATAATCTCTATCACACACACACACACACACACACGCTCTCTGTCTGATGACAGCTCAGAATGATGGCAGCTAAACACAGCATCACTCATATACAGTATTAATCTTTAATATCTGAGAAACTTCACATGAAAATCCACCAAAAACTATTAAATCGATTTATTTTAAATGTTATTTGCACTCTCATATGGATTGTATGTGTTTATTGGGTGTGTTGTATCATAAAGAACAGAACACAACATCAATTATTACATTAAACTACATTAAAAAATGTACATTAAATTCAGAAATATTGCACTAATATTCATCAAACATTATTTAAGCAATTTCTTTCAAACATCCGTCCTGATCTGATCCACTTTATTTGAGTTTTCTAGACTGCCTTTCTGTAAAACTTCACTCTTGATACTCTTATGGACTATTCTGAAACATCATATTAAAATTCCTTAAACATTATTAAACCAATTTATTTTTAAATGCTCATCACAGTGTGATCTGGTATTAGTTTTGTTATAACCAACTCATACACTATTCTAAACACAACAAAAATGAGAAATTTAAATGGTCAAAAAATAGCTAAAACAATGCAAACAAATGAACCAAAAAAATTTGATCATGAAGGATTCCCCCCCAAAAAGGAAAAAAGAACAGAACTGGTGTAACACAACACAATGCTTTAAAATCCTGAGAAGATATCCAAAGGTTTTTATGAGTTACCTGGTTGCCTTTCGGCATCAAAATATAAAATGAGATAAAACAATATGGATTAAGAGATGTCTAACAGTGTAGAGGCATCGTGAAGGACTTGACAGGGGAAACAAAAAATGAGTAAATATCCTGAGAAGACGTGCAATGAAACAAGTGAATGAACCATCCACTGAAACTTCAAACAAAACTTAGAGAAACACACAATAAACCAAAGTTGATACAGGCAAACTACTGTAAACCAAACACATCAGGGCACACACTGGACTGACCTTGCACAGTTTCTGGTAACGCGGTGAGGAAATCGCCATTCTCTGGAGCCGGTGCAAGAAGACCACCACTTTCTGCAGAGACGTCCGAACTACAGCCATCATCTTAACTCTGCCTGCACAAGACTGCCAGCGTCTGAGAGCACGCATCATCTCCGCCACACACATGCGCGCACTCACGCACGCTCACGTATCCCCCACCACCAGCCGAGCGAAATATGACGAGACCTGACAAACATGTCCCACACACACAAGCACACACTGAAGCATGTCAGGAGCGTGGTGGTAATGAGCGCTGTCCTCTGCAGCGGTAAATAAGAGTCACAGAGAGAGAATTAATGCAGAACAGTGGAGAACGCTGAAGAACGAGGGAAAGACTGTTTGAGAGAGAGAGACAAACTCCACTGCGTTTCTCTCTCTTTTAGCACCTAAAGCAATACAAAAGACAGAGAGAGAGAGAGAGAGAGAGAGAGAGAGAGTATAAATCCATAAAGGGAATGAGTGAGGGTGACACACTTACTGAAAGAGCGCATCTCCTGAGATAAAGAGAGAAATGGAGCAGTGAGACATGTCAGAAATGAGGAAGAAATGAAGAGAGCACTAATGAAATTAAATGGAAATAATTTACTCTTTATCTCTCGCTCTCTCTCAATTCAATTCTGGATCTGAACATTTTGAAATTATTAATTGTAATTTATTTATAAACAATGCAATAAAAATAGTAACAAATAAGTTGATATGGGTCAATTTGACCCGGTTCATTAAAGACTTCAGAGAAAGCGGAAATATTTCTGAAAACTTTTAAAATTGTAATGCAGTGTGAAATTATCAAAATGAGCCTAATTGTTTGAAAACAGTAGTATGATATATCAGTATGACATATTGACCATGCTGGCAACAAATATGTTTGTGACACCTCTCCCCTACACAACCACCCACCCAAACACACAGACATATGTAAATTGTCACAATATCATTAGCTCAATATAAAAAAAACAGTCAATTGATACAAATAGGGAAAAATGGGACCAAATGTGTGTTTACAAACACACACATCCATCCATAAATACATACTGTAGATAAAACATTCCACTGTCAATTTGGAGCATTTGCTTTATATAAATGTAGTACATATTACATTTGTAAATTAGTGACAGGTTAGTTATTGATGATAAAACTGTTGTTTGGGGGAAATGACTGCTGAACTGAGATTTAATGAGCTGGGTCAATTTGACCCGCTAAGTTCTCCAGTGTTACTTGATTGCCAACTGCAAAGAAGCGCTAAGAATGTTTCTGTTGCTCTATTTCATCCAATAAAGGCATACAGTGACTAGGGGCTGTCAAGCTCAAAAAAAGGACCAAAAAGAACTGTAAAACGTATCATAAAAGTAGTCTATATGACTCATGCACTTTGTTCCAATTTGTCTGAAGCAATACAAAAGCTTTATGTCACAAATGGACCAAAATATAAGCCATAAATTGCTTGAAATCTTCCCACATGCCATAGCTCTTAAAACTCATCCGCAAGGTACAGACAAAAACGTGTAAAAAACAGTTAATGTGACTTAAATGTACTAAAACGATTACCTAGAAGGACAAAATTTCAATCGAATGCCCCTCGTCTTAAACACTATCTACTTTCAAAACAAAGACACCATAATCCAAAGTAAAAGATGACCACTATAAACGGTATAAAAGATCAAATAAAAAACAATAAAAAAACAATTAATGTGGCTAAAATGTACTAAGACAGCAGCATTGCAAGACCAAATTCAGTTTGCACCTTACTAACAATTAATACTATCTACAGGCAAGTCGAATCTAAAGATAACTATTAAAGTTTTATGTTAAATCTTGTCTTTATAATGTTTTTGCATGGGGGAAAACTCTTCTCTTAAAAAGTATATGCAAAAATTCATTCTTATTTTTTTTTCTCCCCTTTTTCTAACCAATTTGGAATGCCATCTTTACAATGCGCTCTAAGTCCTCATGGTGGCGTAGTGACTCAACTCAATCCGGGTGGCAGAAGATAAATCTCAGTTGCCTCCTCGTTTGAGACCGTCAATCCACACATCTTATCATGTGACTTGTTGAGCGCGTTACCATGGCGACATAGTGCGTGTGGAGGCTTCACGCTATTCTCCGTGGCATCCATGCACAACTCAGCACGTGACCCACCGAGAGCAAGAACCACATTATAGTGACCACATGTAGGTTACCCCATGTGACTCTACCCTCCCTAGCAACCGGGCCAATTTGGTTGCTTAGGAGACAAGTCTGGAGTCACTCTCAGCATGCCCTGGATTCAAACTCGCGACTCCAGGTGTGGTAGTCAGTGTCAGTACTCGCTGAGCCCCAAAATGAATTTTCTTTCTTATTTTGTATGTTTTGATGGTCTTGACAAAGTCACAACGTTTGTTTCCAGTACCAAAATCTATGCATTGCTTACTTGCAATATATTTTCAATAAGAGGATAGAGTGAATTGTGTGCTGAAACAAAATGTATGATTAGTGTGACCACCTCTCAGTCACAGTCTTCCGCAAGGTTTCATGAAGTGTCTAATTTGATCTTTTATCTCTCTTTCTAGAGTTCTGAGCAGTTTTACATCAAAGCGACAAAGTGCTTAAATGGTATTTTTGAAGAAATTATAGTTAGGTTCTTACTGAGAATGTGAAAGCTTTAGAGAAGTGATAGTGACATCAAGACATCAATAACATGTCACTCTCATGGCATTGAAATTAACGTCAAACAAATAAAAACATCAGGCGAGATAAAAGACAAATTCATGGCATGCATTCAATGGTTACTGACTGACAATCACAGACATGTTTTTGTGGTAATAAATAAATAACCCTGAACATGTCCTTGAGAAACATGAATGCTGAAAAATGGGACTGACTACAAAAAACAAAAGAAAGTGTTTGTGACAAAGAGGACAAAATACACAGAAAGGTGTTAAGCGAAAGATAGATGAAAATGACACAAAATGAGCATGACAACACTTATAAAGTCTCTTAAAGTGATTGGATGACAGTTGATGGATTTTGCAAGGGGTCAACAATGTGAAGCGGTGATTTTAACAGTGATAACAGGGCAACATGGCTAGTTTTTTATGAATTAAATTATACTTCAGTGTGCATAAGCATTGTGAGTGTGTAGAGTCCTGATTCGCAGGAACGCCTGGCGAATCTTACAGCAGGCAGATAAGCTGAGATATTCCAAGCATGATTAGAGAGGACAGAAGATAAAAGAGCACAAACTGTGAGGTATGAATCTTACAGAACAAACACAAACTCACTCAAGAAACCAAGATGTGATGAGAGAGAGAGAGAGAAAGAAAGAGATTCATCTCAACTGCAGTGATCTACACCTTGATTACACGGCATGCTGATGGGGGTACTAATGAGCAATGATGGGTAGATAACTGAATATCGCTCACACACTTCAGTGCTTTTATGTCCCAGATTAGTCTCAGCCTCAGAAGGCACACCCGCAGTCCATTCACTGACAAACTGCTGCCTCATGCACACAAAACTGGTAAGAGCTGGCTGAAAATCAAAAGCTCCAATGAGATTGGTTGCCTTTATGCAACTTCTGGGAGTCAGTGTGTGCAGGTTTGTTGATTCATAAAGTTGATTCTGCAGAACACAAATTATGATTTTTAGAAGAATATTTCAGCTCTGTAGGTCCATACAATGCAAGTGAATGGTGGCCAGAAATGTGTAGCTTCAAAAATCACATAAAGGAAACAAAAGTAATCCATATGACTCCAGTGGTTAAATCCATGTCTTCAGAAGCAGTAAAAGAGGTGTGGCTGAGAAACAGATCAAAATGTAATTTTTATTTATTTTTTTACAATAAATCTCCACTTTCACCTTTACGTCTGTATGTGAAAGTGGAAATTTAGAGTAGAAAATTACTTATATATTGTTCTTTTCCCACCTGCACCTAGTATATTACTTCTGAAGACATGGATTTATACACTGGAATCATATGGATTACTTTTATGATTCCTTTATGTCGTTTTTGGAGCTACAAATTTCTGGCCACCATTCACTTGCACTGTATGAACCTACAGAGCTGAACTATTCTTCTAAAAATCATAATGTGTGTTCTGATTAAGAAAGAAAGTCCGCATCTGGGATGGCATGAGGGTGAGTTTTCATTTTCATTTTTGGGTGAACTATCCCTTTAATAGGTACCACACTAATACATTGAGCACTTTTGGGGAAGAACATGTCACTGGAAGTGCCAAAGTTTGCCAGGTCCGTGGCATCTTTGAAAGATCCGCAAGAATTCTGTTTGAAACACTTAGAAGCTAGCAAATAAAGATAAATATGCCATTACAGCAGAGCTACAGTCGAGTTCCAGAAGTAAAAATCTCTATTTTCCCCCCAAGGATAATTCAGTTTTAAAAACAGCTCTGAGGTTGTTAATCTATGGTATGTGCTTCTGTTGAAGCCATCATTTTAAAAAGCAGAACTCCTAGTCAAGAACAACACTACCAAGACCCTGAAGACCAAGATCCACCAAACACAGCATTGCGGAAAACTAAAGTGCACCAATAGAGCTCTGCAACCACCACAAACTTCAATGACACACTGTGAATGACACAGTCGAGTCGGTCTGTCTACACTTTCAAACTACTTATATATTTGCATATATCTGAATATTTTGCAATAAACATAATTATATACAGCAGTATCTATACTTATAATAAACATCTTAAAATCAATATTTTAATTCAATAGACAGAATACAGAATTTGCAAAGCAGACCATAATTTATATCGAAAATCCAAAGTCCGGCAATGCACAATTAGACTCAAATGGACTTCTCAACATCCACACATCACAGACAGAGTGTAAACACAGCTCTTACCCCAAGCTGGCCTTTCAGTTTCTTGATGCGGGCGGAGTCCTGGGCGAGCTCCTCCCTTTGGGCGGCATCCGATAGCACATTGACAGTAGTCTCCGCCTCCTGCAGCCACTTCAGGAAGGACTCGAGCTCTCGGAGGGACGCCTGCAGAGTCTTTAGGTCTGAATCCAAAGCCGCCTGGTGGTCAGAGGCCCTGATAACAATGAACCAGTAAAAACACAGCGCTAAATCAAAGCTGTACACTCAGTGTGTGTCGGTTCATTTCTTTATCCATTAATCCAAACAACTGCAACCAGTTATTAACATGTACAAATTAAAGCGCTCTATGTCAGGAGACATCTTTACCGTGGTGTGTGAGACAGCTGCAGGTACTAAACATTATGTTCTCATGATTACATGTGTCAGAATGAAAGGATGTTTATATTTGACATGACATGTACAAAGTTGCTACAGATGGCATGCTGTTTTAGAGGGTGTTTGAGTGTGATTAATAGAAATACGCATTTCTCTTTTGGCCGGGTGCAAGTCTTCATGATTAGTGTAAGAAATGTGCACATGAACTTTCAAAATCTATTTCAATCTTATATATAAACAAAGTTTTTTGGAATTTTTAGAATAAAATTAAGTTAAATAAAAAGTATTAAAAATAAACACAATAAAATGTAAGGTTTTGCATTCTCTAACAATTTGTTTTTGCATATTTTGCATTTTGTTTTAGCTCTGAATAAATGTAAGCAAATTTGTGAAATTGACATAAATGTTGTTTATTTATTTATTTCCATGCTTCCCTTGAATCACACAAGATATAACATGGATCATTGGGTTTTGCACAAACATGTGGAGCTCATTAAAACAAAAGCTGGAAATGCAAAATACTAAGATATGCTGAAATTCAAGTTAATTGTTCAATTCAACATTTTACTTTCAGTAAATACTTATCCTGATAAATGTATTTGAAATTAAATTTGAAAAATGCAAACTAACAGCGTTTTCACTAGTGGTCTGAGATTTCACAGCCCTCTGTCTGTGATCCATGTGTGCGCACATGCTTTTATTATTTACGCACCTGTTATTGACACTGTTCCACAAATTGCTGAGTTTGTCTATAACCTCTTTGACCTTGCGTGTGTCATCAGCTGCATATTCCTGCAGCAGCTGATTGGACAGTTCATTAAAGGAGGTCACACTCTCCTGTCCTCCACTGAGCACCTGCAGGAACGCCTGACAGACAAAGAAATAAATTCATAAACCTACAATCTACAACAGCATAACCAATGCTCAACTATGACAATGTTCATGGATTCACTATAGAAATCAAGGTTTAAATGGGTCTGTTGTTGCAGAGAGTGACCAACATACTAAAGAAAGATTTTGAAGGAGTCAGGAATCTGAATTGACTCGGGGATGAACATCAACATCAACTATAAAGCTAAAATCTTCCTCTAGTCCAACAATATGCAATCTGATCCTAGGGAAAAGACTATGTGCTTATGTATAAAACGTCTGATTAATGTATGTGTACACCCAACAGTAAGCAGGTGAAATTATGATTCTAGCATCCCCTACAGGGAAGTTTCAGACAGCAGTGTGCATCACCCAGTTAAACTGTAGAAAAAGTAGTCATTTCAGACACTTTTATCTAAATAATGATTCTTGAGTACTGGAAATCATCAGCGAATTATGTCTGATAAATTAGTTGAATATGTTCAGAGATATTCACCAGAAATTAGTTTTTTCCTTGTTATAAATGCTGACAAATGTTGCACTGACTTTAAGATGAATTAAGACTACATCGTTTTTTCAAACTTATATTCAGCTATATCTAGTGAATTGCCACCACAGTCAGACAAAAGATATGACAAAATAAGGTGCTGACAAAAAAAAAGAAAAACAAAGGTGTTGATATTTTGCATATCTCACATGTATAAAAATTCAGTGGCCGTTTCGTTTATCTGATGTTGCTAACTGCTGACAGGACCCATTGAAATTACATTTAAAAGGAAATTACCAAGGAATCTCCCCAAAAATATAAAATTCTAGCCTGAGCCTAACCTTGTTGACCTCAGAGCAGGTGTAGACTTTAGAATTAAAACTGTCTTTAACTTTGCCTGATTGTTTTTAATTATATATTTATGCTTTCATAAAAACCTGATGGTGTTGACAGAAATGAGGTTCACAGCTTTGTAACCTTATAAAAGGTTCAGCCCTCATGAGCTTTAAATCTACAAACTCTCAGTTATCACTTACTGATTTTAAATCATGGCTAAATTTGTAAAAACAAGAATAAATCATGTTTAGAGTAATGCATTTATAATGGATGTAAATTTGGGCGAGATATTCTGGAGGGTTTACAAAAAAAAACATGCAGCTTGTGTATTGTTAGAGCACTTATATGAATTCACACGCACATAAAATATGTTATTTGAGCTGTAAAGTGGTAAAAAGACTACATTTCTAGGTGGATGAACTACTGGTTATGTGTTAGCAATGTAATTATGTAGACAAACAGTAAACAGTTCCTTTTTGATATGCTTGCAAGCAAAAGTAACTCATTGGCTGAGCTTGATAAAATTATGGACAGTGGTTCCACATGTTTAAAATGAATTCCTAAATTTTTTATAACATTTTTTCTCCCCTTTTCTCCCCAATATGGAAAGCACAATTCCCAATGCGCTCTATTGGCACTTTTCCACTCTACATTACGGTTTGACTTGCCTCAACTCTACTCGCTTTACTTTTCTGAGCTTGCATTTCCACTTCAGTTTAGTGCCTGACCAAACTGACCAAAACAATAACACAACCGTTAGCTGTTAGCTACTAGCTCATTGTGCTGCATAAAGCAGTTGTTACATGGTGATTTTACACAAGTGTAATAGTTAAATTGGCCTGGTTGTTTTAGAAGCAATCTTCCAGTAGCTGGTCAACTAAATAAAGTGAAGCTTTCAAGCACAGTATAGAGTTAACATAACAAAACATATCATCCTCCATCGTGGCACTCTCCCTCCCATTGCTCGCCGTTTTAGATAGCGTCCATTTGGTCGAACCACTTCCACATTTCCTTGATGGTTCTGTAGTCACTTAAGTTTTTTTACTTTCCCCTACACTGTTGGTAGGTCCAGTGGTAGCCGTGTGCGGCCATCAGCTGAGACACTTCCTGAGAGACTTTTTCGTTTTGCTCATCGTTAACAAGTGGATTGTCTGCACCTTGGTTTTGAGCACAGCCATTTCTTTTTTCAGAAAGTTGTGTGAACAAATGATACTGTTATCGCTGTTGCTAACTTTAAAACTAGCGGGTTGATGTTGCATGTCGGAAATCCAGTGACGCTAGTAGTGACGATTCTCCCTGACCAATCAGTGATCTGCAGGATTTTGACATCACATTTAGTATCGGCTCGGCTCGCTTGGAACCTCGACCGAGGTGGTACTAAAAAAAGTATCAGGTACCAGGTACTATCCACAGTGGAAAACCCCCAAAATGTGAGCAGAGTCGAGTTGAAACGTGCAGTGGAAAAACCCCATAAGTCCTCGTGGTGGTTTAGTGACTCGTCTCAATCCGGGTGGCGGAGGACGAATCTCAGTTGCCTCCGCTTCTGAGACTGTCAATCCGTGCATCTTATCATGTGGCTTGTTGAGCACAGTCTTGCCGCGGAGACAAAGCACGTGTGGAGTATTCACGCTATCAAAGCACAACTCACCATGTGCCATCCCAAGAGCGAGAACCACATTATAGCGACAACGAGGAGGTTACCCCATGTGACTCTACCCTCCCTAACAACCGGGCCAATTTGGTTGCTTAGGAGACCTGGCTGGAGTCACTCAGCATGCCCTGGATTCGAACTTGCGACTTCAGGTGTGGTGGTCTTTGTCTTTACTCACTGAGCTACCCAGGCCCCAGTTTTCTTAAAATAAAATAACCATGTAATTTCAATTGAAATAATTCAAGTAGAGGTAATCTAACTGAATCAAGTAAATCCAACAACATTTAACAAGTCAAAATAACTCAAATGAAACTCTTGTAGTGACATACAAGCTAGTGGTGCTGCTGGTAGGAAGCAAAACTGAGTTCAACTTGGTTAGAACAGCAATTGCTAAATGGATAAAGCAATAAACAGGACACTAAATTTCTGGAGTCCCATTCAAACCATGCAATGAACTAGAAATTCTCTGTCCAGTTTGAGTTAACCAAACAAAAACTATTCATGTTGTCCAAATGCAAAGGGATTAAGTAATGCTGACAAGACTAGAATCAGTTAATTCAAGTTTCCTGGGTTATAAAGAATTTCTGAGTAATATGAACATGGGAGGATTGAGTAAAACAGATGAGAGTGATAGTTCATTTTTGTGTGCGAAATTTACCAGGGTTTGTGGCTCTTGGTGGTCATGACAGTAGTTTAAATGTTGGATATAACTTTGCATGAGTTTAGTAAGCAATTTTATCACTCTAGTCATTTGAACATGTTTAACATTTAATTATTGTGCCTGTACTTTCAAAACAATCTAAATTTTAATGCTAATCAAGGTGCCCTTATAGATTGCATTGCACTTACAACCTGAGGGATGAGCAAATTATTTTCTGCTGTAGTTAGCAGTGTCAAAGATGACAGAACTAGCATTAAAACTGAAACATACATTTAACCCCTGTATAACACCTCCCCCAATTTTATCTAGTAAAAATGATCAGTTACTCTATTAATCTGTACAAAAATTCTGTATCAGAATCAAAATTGGGCTGGAGCTTGGACTTCTTGAACATATTGTACCTAAAAAGAAGCCCCTCAACATAAGAACTTGTTTCTGATATGTTATAGCTTCAAAGGTCACAATTAGTCCATATCCTCACAAAAAAATTTGACATTTGAAAAATGTTTTGTTTGCTACCTTAATGCCCTCACTGGAATGGTCTTTCAACGCATAGTTTCAAAGTGTTTTCAAACTTAAACGGATAAGTGTGGATGTGGCCTGAGAGTTAATATAGTTCAAAGGTCTCACCTTGTTGTCACTGATCTGTTTAGTCAGCGGCTCTCGGGTCAGCTGCAGCAGGTTTTGCAACTGCATCTCATTTTGACCAATCAGAGCCTTCACCTTCCGTCTCTGTTCCTCCCACTGGTCGCTGTGGCCAATCATGCGGTCCAGCTGCTGAAGCCGCGCCTCCACTCCATGCTGTGTGCTGTCCCATTGGCTGCGCACTTTCTCCACTGAATACACAACAGAAAAAGAGGAATGGAACAGATGATGTTCATTAATGCAGTTCTTCTGCTCCATTAAATGCTGTTTACCTCTTACAAAAGTGCCATCCTGAAAATATCTGACACATTGTTCATCATCCCTAAGTTTCTAGCTATAGTTGTTTTCACTTATTTTTCTTTATTAACTTATTTTTAACAATCACCAATTTATCAAAGCGGTCTGCTGTATTCCCTGACCACAAAACTCAAGTCTATAAACACTAAGACACTTTAAATTTGAACTAGAGAGTAACACATTTCATACATGACATATGTATGTACAATCTAAAGGGACAAGCATGGAGTGAGTGCATATAATTAACATTCTTTTGATAACTTTTTGGTGAAGATAGGGGTCTAAATGATACAAGCAAAATTGAGCAAATAGTAAAAAAAACTGTTAAGCAGGAATCAGAAAAAGTAGGGTTTTTTTTGGCACCATTCTGAGTAAATTCTAAAGACTGTTGTGCGTGAAAATCCCAGAAGATCAGCAGTTACAGAAATACTCAAACCAGCCCGTCTGTCACCAACAATCATGCCACACTCCAAATCATGGAAATCACATTTTCCCCCCATTCTGATGGTTGATGTGAACATTAACTAAAGATTCTGACCCGTATCTGCATGATTTTATGCATTGCACTGCAGACACGATTGGCTGATTAGATAAATAAGTAGATGTACAGGTGTGCCTAATAAAGTGTTCACTGACTATATGTTTTGTTTTGTTTTGCTTCACTTGGTGTCGGGTTTTGCTGCCCAGACACTTAAAGGGCAGAAGTAGAAGCAAAAAAGAAAAAGCAGAAGAAAAAAAAAGGATGAATCAGAAGAAGAAGTAGAAGAAAAATAAAGTATAATTTGTATTTAGTATGCAATCTTCGCTTTGTTCACCTAAAAATGATAACAAAATTCAGTGAAGTTTTTGTTCTGTCAATGTATTCGTTTGAGAATATTTTTAATCCTTTTCATGGACAACTCTGAAATTCTTGACCAAGGAGAATTCGGCTGGTTGAAGAGCATTGATGATTGGTTCAAACTAATTGTGGAAGTGGTTTGGACATTGCGTTATTTATTTAAAATCACGCATGCCAGTGGAGTTGTTACCTAGGTCAGTGTTTCCCAACCACTGTGCCACAGCACACTATTGTGCCGTGAAAGATTGTCAGGTGTGCAGTTGAAAATTATCAGATTCCACAAAATAAATCAGAGCTCCGGTCTGAGACAAATTTTTCAACCATTTTTCCTAACAGTGCGATAAAACTTTGCAAAAGGTTGCATTGGTGCGACTACAAATTGGCTGACTCTCTGGTTGTGCTCTGTCGTTTTTTGTTCCGTATGAGAAATATCAAACGGCAAACTTCCAAACGTGAAAGGAAACAGCTTTACCCGGATCGATCAGCGCAGAGACATGTATTTACATGTGGACCGGTCTCGAGCGTTCAGATCATTAGAAACAGAGCTGCGAGAAGCACGGGCTGAGTCACAAATTCGGCATTTATTATTTGTTTAAAACCTCTATGAAAGCCCATAATGTGTCAATGATTAAACCAGTTTAAAATTGTATTAAAATGCCAGTCCACACATCACAGATATTTAAAAAAAGATTTACCTTGAACGTATATCAATTTAGTAGTTAGAGAATATAATTTTCTTTCTGGATGTGTTTTTCTTATGTAAAATGACATTATTTGTTTTATGGTCACTGCTAATCATAGTTTTACATTTACTTTTGGTTACTATGATCTTACTGCAAATGTAAACCTATGGATACAATGGAACTTTCCTTCTGTGTAAAATCTTTTCAAACGTCATCTGATTGTAGAAAAAGGCTTTGTTTGTCTTCAGATGACTGTATTTTAATCATCAAGATCCTGATAATAAGAAACCATGAAAGACCAACTCAAGTGCTGGTGCGACCATTTGTAGAATTTAGCACCGGTGCTACCACTCTTAAATGTTAGTCTGGAGCCATGTAAATAAATAGATAAATAAAAAATTATTTGCTGAGGCATTGCAAGAATTAATTTTCAAGAACAAATCTAAAAATAAGAAAAGTAAGAAATAATGGGTATAAATTACCCAAATAGCACTCTTGCCATCTGTGATCTCATTATACACCTTACCTACCTGATTTCGCATAGCTGAATTTCAAACATTACGAGTAAACACGCAACTAAAATGACAGAAAACACGGAAGTTCTTGAAAAGGAAAACTATCAATAATGGTTATGAGAGACAGTGGGATAGAGGTGTGCCATGGGATTTGTTTAATTGTAAAAAGTGTGCCGTGGCAGAAAAATGGATGGGAAACACTGACCTAGGTTACTGTCGTTAAAATGGTTAACTTTGAAGCCTGTCTCTCAGAGATTGTGCAGTATACTTTTTTTAATATGATTTGCAGCACAAATTCCACAAAGACAGAATTGCCACAAAAAATTTGTGGAATTTTTTTACAAGTTTTTCAAAGTAGAAGGGGCTGCTTGACAAGTTTAATAAAGCAAAGAAGTGATACAGCAATAAAAACAGCGATCCACAAAGAGAAAAAAAAACTGCATTATTGTCATAGTGGTATGACCAGCACTTTAAACTCAAGACATCAACCTCAATGGAAAAAATGTATAGTAGAAACGGCAGCTTCGTTCACAAAGGATGCTTTAGTTAGAAATTGATGAAGTGGATGAAGCAGGAGAAGAACCTACAGTGCTTAAAGTGTTAGTTCACCCCAAAATGAAAATGAAGTAATTGTTTGTTAAAACCCCATTTGACTTTCTTTCTTTATCTTAACACAAAGGGAGAAATTGTGAAAATTCTGTGCTCAGTGATGTCATACAATGGCAGTAAATGGTGACCACCTCTTCAAGCTCCAAAAGGATGCAATTCAGAAGTCTAATAAATTATTCCATGAGACTCATGATTGTTATGACACATATCACACACCTACACACACACACACACACACACACACCGAGATGGAGCATTCAAGCGAAAACTCATTTTGATTATCTAAAAACCATGTCCACCACAACAATATATTGACAACAGAAAACAGCACAGCTGCACCCAAATCAGACAACTGAACTAACTAAATATGACTGAACAGATTGTAGTCGAAGAATAGATGCATTTCTTTGCCCAGCCTTATTTGTTTCAAACAAATCGAATAGTTCTTAATCAAACAGAGAGAGATAGACAGAGGAGGCTGAAGACAGCCACAGTCACAAACCTGATGGTATACAACATGCGATAAAAGGTATATTTTCTATGTTAATCAGAGTTTTTCTCCTAACCAGTCATGATGAGCCATGGGACATTCGGTTGATTGATTGGTTTCTATTTGCAGCATAGCACCGGGTAACCAAGTCCGCTGTGAACTGGCACCAGTACAAAAATTATCATAACAGTATATTAAAGCCAGCATCTCAGTAGCCGGTTAAAAACAACTTAATTTTTAATGTTGCACCAACCGAATGTTTTCAGTGAGGTCTGTTACACACACACACACAAGTTCAGAAGAGAGAAGAGTTTACAGAAATTCCTGTATCCTGTATCGTTCTGTTTGAATACTCTTTTTCAAAATAAGGCTGGGCATAGAAGTGCATCTATTCTCCAATAACAAACTAATTAGACATATTTAGTAAGTTCAGTTCTCTGGTTTGTGTGCAGCTGTATTGTGTTCTGTTGTTAGTGTCGATGCGGTGGACCCGTTTTTAGATGAACAAAAAATGTTTTCCCTTGAATGCCCCATCTCGCGATCGGGCTACGCGAACTGTTGCTCTCGTGCAGTCACATGAAGGCACACAGGACAGCAACTGTCGGTCAACAGTTTCACTCAATAATACATTCGATTTTGGTTTGTTTCTGAACAAACCTCATCGTATGATTTCATACAGTTGTGAGTCTCATGAAATAATTTATTAGACTTCTGAATTATAGGGTACAATGAGGCTAAAGGCACCCCTTAAGGAAATTTAGCTTTTTTTGTACCACAATTGGGGTAAAAGGCCTCTCGGGGCTTTAAAGTGATATTGTGTATATATAGGGGCAACAGTTATAGGGAACAATTTGTCAACTAATGCAAATAATGTTGAGACGGCAAGATGCTTTTTTTGAGTAATAAATTAAGATGATGCTTACTCAAAATAACTACTTCAGAAAAATTTTACCATTTTCTGTTCATTTCAAGCACATTAAGCATTTTATTACATCTGAAGTATTCTATAAACAAACTAATCTCTATTATGATTGGATGAGTCAATGTGAGCCCACTTTTGTAGATAAAAACTTTATTCCCCCACTTTAAAAAAGAAAAAACAATGTGTTTAATAGGAGCCTTTAGTAGACCCTGCAACATGGGGTATTTTCCCACAAATACCATCCTTACACTTATTGGAAAGTTATTGAAAATTGTTTGATGATCTTGAACAACAGCAAAAATGATAAATAAGTATTTTGTCTCAAAAGAAATGTGTTAATTTCAGGGATTTTCATTAGCTACATTAATTTGCAACATTTTAAAACCATTAAAAATGAGATCAAACTTGACTCCAGCCAGGTCTCCTAGGCAACCAAATTGGCCTGGTTGCTAGGGAGGGTAGAGTCACATGGGGTAACCTCCTCATGGTCATGATTAGTGGTTCTCGCTCTCAATGGGGCATGTGGAAATTTGTGCATGGTTTACAGAGAGTAGCATGAGCCTCAACATGCTGGGAGTGTCCACGGTGTCATGCACAGTGAGCCACGTGATAAGATGTGCGGATTGACTGTCTCAGAAGCAGAGGCAACTGAGACATGTCCTCCGCAACCTGGATTGAACGTTTTGTGGTAGTTTTTGTTGCTATTTAGTGTTTTGTGAGAAAATAATATTAATGGAGCCTTTTACCCCGCAGAGCATTAGCCCTGTTGTACCCTACTTTTGCGTCCTTTTGAAGCTTGAAGAGGTGGTCACCATAAACTGCCATTGAATGACATCACCAAGCACAACATTTTTCACAATTTCTACCTCTGTGTTAAGAAATAAAAAAGGGAAAATAAAGTCATATGGGGTTATAATAACACAGGGGTGAGCAAAAAAATAACTGAATTAAAATGTTTGGGTGAATTATCCCTGTAAACCCTGAATTAAGATCATGAAGTTGAAGATGAAGAACATGCTCACGTTTCTCTGAGATGGAAGTGCGCACATCTAGGTTGGAGGTTTTGTTCTTAATGTTCTGAGCCATAGTGATGATGTCCTCCAGTTGAGGATGTCTCTGCTCTAGATCACCTTTAGTCACCTATACACAAAGCACAGAGATAGAATAGCAATTACCATAAAAACATCATAACAATTAAGCAGAAGTCATATTAAACTGGAAATTCTAAATCCACAATGAAATCAGTTAGACCTTCATAGGGCAGTATCATTTTTTTACTACAAATGTCCCCAATATGACAAATATATCCTGAGATTTGAATGCAGTTCAATAGAGGTATTGGCTTTCTGTACCATCAAGAGCCCCCTGGAGTAAGAACAATTTCTCTCTTTTCATAAGATGTAGATATGAGATGGTACCAGATGTTGTCCAATCACACAAACAAATACATATCAAGTCAACTTAAATTAAACATCTTCAAACGGAAGACAAACACCCTCCCAGGTGGAAGCACATTCTCTCTTGTCCCCTCACACACACTCTTGTTCTGACCTGCAGGCGCCCGATGGTAGTGTGGATCTCATTTTTGTCTCCCACAGTGACAATGTTGGATTTGAGCATCTGGTGTATGAGCAGGAGCCAGTCCGCCAGCTCTGTAGCTGTTTGGTTGAGATCGGTTGGGGCCACTAGCTCTGGACTGTGATGTCGCTCCTCGCTCATCAGACTGACCATGTGAACAGCAGACGGCACCCTCGCTGAGACATAAAAAGACATTTATTGAGGGGTGAATTCAAAACAGTTGGGTCACTTTTGTGTGTAACATTTCTGCACAAAAATCTGCGTCTTATTCACAAACCCTTCGCAAATAGTATTAGGCTGCTATAAGCGCAGTCACATTTCACAGCGCATCATCTGTTCAGGAGTTTGGAATGAACGGATAAAGCGCCATGCAAAAGAATGATACATTTGTGAAAGGATTGCTATCAGGTTAGATACTTTGCTCACGTACTCATTCTCGATAAATTGTCATGACACCACCATGCATCATGCAACTGAGTAGAGCTGTTGTTCTGCAGCACGAGTTTATTCAGCGCGCACAAAGACATGGGAGCGGCCGCAAACTTTCCTATAATGTCCTCTGTAGAGCTGGGAATTTTAATTCATTGTAGTGATTTGGTTTGTTCTGAATTTTATTGAAACATGAAAAATTATTGACGGACTTCCCAGCACCATTTGAGAGTTAGGACATAAGAGAGAGTGCGAGAAACTCCGTCATCTCTCCCAGTACTGCGTGCACTCAAGTTAAATGGAGCGCAATCATTTTTATCAAATTAAAATAATAAATTAAAATTGTATTTGTAACAGAATAACAGAACAGAAACTATGATTGAATTACTAACATACTGAGAGTAATTCCTTCGATCTCGTCATAGCAGGCAAATATTCTGATTATTATGATGCATCAAACCCAAAACTGCTCAGGAGCATCTCTATGTGCTTTGCAGTGACACTGAAAAGACTTTAAAAAATACAAACACAAAATCCAAGGGCACTGAAATTGACAAGTTAGTATAATAGTTCAAATAATTATGTTATATTACTGCATTGTCAGAAATTCACTTTTCCATAAAGGGGTCAAAAATTGCAGATTGGATTTCATTTTCAGGTGTATTTTTTAAGATTATGAGGGCATTTTCTTCTAAACATACAAACATGTACTGTGTCATTCTTCTATTAAAAACATATTTTGTCAAATTGTGTAATGCTACTCTTAAATTAGAATTTTGAGGACTATATCAGATAGAATAAAAAGATAAAAAATAAAAAAAACGGCATTTTTTGCACCAACATTTCAAACTTCAGGGCATATTGGTATTTTTGCACCAAGCCCCCTTAATGTCAGACCCTTCATCACTGTTCTAATGCACGTTTTCTTGGTGAGAGAAATATCCTTTATTAAAACAAAATGTGATTAAAACTCAAACCAGCCCATCTGAAACCAACAATCTGAGATAATGTTTTTCCCCATTCTGATGGTTGATGTGAACTTTAACTGAAGTTCCTGACCCTTATCTGTATGATTTTATGCACTGCTGACACACGATTGGCTGATTAGATAATTGCATGGATGATTGTTGGTGCCAGACGGGCTGGTTTGATTATTTCTGTTTTTCACACACAACAGTCTCTAGAATTTACTCCGAATGGTGCTAAAAACAAAAAACATCCAGTGAGCGGCAGTTCTGTGGATGGAAATGTCTTGTTGATGAGAGAGGTTAACAGGGAATGGCCAGACTGGATCGAACTGACAAAGTCTATGGTAACTCAGATAACCGCTCTGTACAATTATGGTGAGAAGAATATAATCTCAAAATACTATTCTGAGATGCGGGTTGGCGCTGTTTTAGCAGCACTAGGGGGTCCTACACGATATTAAGCAGGAGGTTTTAATGTTGTAGCTGATCATTCTACAAATTGAGACCTTTCTAACGATAACACATGCATCTCAACTTTTTTTATGGTTTTACTAACTCTGAATATAATAGTTGTGATAACAAATATGCAAATGATAAGAACAAAACAAATCTTATTTGTCAGCAATTAGAAGGCATTATTTCAGAATTGGTAGGATCAGTGATAAGTATTGCAAAGTCCAGATTCTAAGCTTTAAAATGACACCAATTTTGTTCAGATCAAGCAAGAGGTTATTAATTAATTTATTTATGCAGGGAGTGTGTGTGTGTGTGTGTGTGTGTGTGTGTGTGTGTGTGTGTGTGTGTGTGTGTGTTTCCATTTCACCTGTCTATACTGAACTGACCTGTAAATTGCTGCTGAGCAACCTGTTGTGTCCATGGTGACAGAGACTGTTGTGTCCATGGTGACAGAGACTGTTGTGTCCATGGCGACAGAGACTGTTGTGGTGTCTCCTTCAATCTGACATCCAGAGCCTTCCAATCCACTGCAAGCTGCTCAATTTTACTCTATAAACACGCACAAACACACAATTAAGTAAAATTCTGCTGTACCCTCTATCCTTGTGTAATGTACAAATAAGTGAGTTGGCAAAACCACTCAAAGTGTTGAATGTAGTAGAGTCATGTGTTCTTCGGTAATTTGTAAAGTTGTTGGGAATCTGAAACCTTTTCCTGTGGTAACAGCAGCTGTTTCCTCTGGAGCTCGATGGAGTACGACAATAACTTCTCCAACTCTCGCTTCTGCTCTCGCATGGACATCTCCAGAACCTACACACAAGTACATCAGATCTCACTGGAGACAATATTCTAGAATTATTTGAGAGCTGAGGGCAAGATTTTAGCTATTGTATGGCTTCAGAAGATTCAAATGGACTACTTTTATGATACTTTTGAAGAGTTTTGTGATTTCTTGGATCTCAACAGCATCCACCGATCTAGTGTTTGATTTAGTGACCTGTAGCTGTCCAATATCTCTCATCTCTAAATATCTCTTTTGGTTGATTGTTAACAGCCTTAACTGTTCAGATAAAAAAAATACATAAATAGACTCATGATTGACAGACTAATTGTTTTTTATATATAGCACAAAAATGCCCAAGAAAATCAATTCCAGTGGAAGCAAATATTGCCTCTTAACCCTTGTGGGACCTTAGAGATATTTTTGTCTTTTTAATTTTTGCTTGGTCAATCATTTTGGCTGTTAATGCCAACATTATAAATTTGACCAAAGGTGTGTATTTTGGGGGGAATTTTGATATTACTATAATACATCTATAATACACTGTGTACACAAAATAGTTACACTCAGGACCTTCAGGATAAAAACGTTCCCATTGAAACCCATTAAAACTCCCATGAAATTATGCTTTCATTCCAAAGCCCTAGCTTCAAAATGTATTTATTTTTATATTTTTCCAATAGATGGCACCATTTTTCTCATGTTTAGCCTATGGAGCAAATACATGATTTGTACCTATTTTCTGTTTGCTGTATTATAGAGCACTGCATGGCCAATTGAATAAATGATGCAGCTAAAATTGTGTGGGTGTGTTGACATGGATGTCATAGTGTGTTTTGTATATGTGTATTGAGAAATGTGTGTGTGTGTGTGTGTGTGTGTGTGTGTGTGTGTGTGTATAAAAAACAACAATGGAATTATGTAAAAAAAAAAAAAAAAGGCATTTAAAGGGTTAAAATCCTGAACATGAATGAATATTTGGTAGATAAGATCAGGACTGATGAAAAAAAAAACTAATTGAAAGTGGAAAATAATATTAATATTTAATATTATTATGGCAGTTTTTTGACGCAGACAATTTTGTCCTCGAAGGAACTCAAGAGCAATTTTTTTAAATTGACGCACAAGGGTTAATCCAAAAAAGTTTTTCTTTTTTCAAAATGTGTGACTGTCCAGGTCTAGTGTTAGTCTAAAACTGACTGACCTGTGTCTCAGTGGGTGTAACATCACTCTGTGACTGGCTGGTGATGTGAACCCATTCACCCAGTCTGTTTAAGTGATCCTGGAACTGCCCGTATGATGTTAGCCTGCTTTCGTCTTGGACCTGTGTGTGTGTGTTCAGATGCCCCTCCACCTCACGCACCTTATCCAGCAACTCACGGCTCACCTGGACACACACACACACACACACACACACACACACACAATGACAATCCAAAACACTTGGCAGGTGTCCATTATGACAGTCACTCACACAGATAGAGAGAATTGGAGAAAGAGAGAGAGAGAGGGAGAGACAGATAGAAACACAGTGGCTGGATTGTGTGATATGGAGGTGGTTTCATACTTTACTCCAGCTGATGTTTATCTGGCGTAGTTTATTCACATGACTGTCTCTATTTTGGGAACTCAGACTGGATTTTGACAAGATCTGAGAGCCAGTCTTATTCAGCCATGATAACATCTCATTCTGACCATCCATTTCCTCTGTCAGAGCCTGAGAGAAAGACAGACAGAGACGGAGACAGAGAGATGTTGAGCTGAATTTAACGGTAACTCAGTGTTGTTTAAAAACATTCACTACTAAATAAGCTTCACCACATCGACAATACTGACTTTATTGTCAAAAGCTTTTCTTAAGTGCTACATCACTGTTTTCATTAATTAGATGCCATTAGATAACATGCCCTCCTAAAATGTCTCTCGCAAATAGCACTGAGAGCTTTGTTGTAGTTGAATCGTTTAATCGGCTGATTTACTGATTCACTCGAGTCAGACATGCAGTCATTCAATAGTGCCTGTGTGGCATTTATCATCATCTTTTATGTAGCCAATAAATATTAATTTAAATTCTGCTGCCAGTGTTTTGATTCAATTAAAAATTAGGATGTTTTCCAGTTTAATTAGTTGCATTTAGAGTTGATGTACGTCTGATGCATTCTCCCTAATCGAGATCTTTTTTGTTTTAGTTCCAGATAAATCCTGCTGTTTTTTTTTATAATCTATGAAAAAAATACAGTATAGCCCTTCAATGACTTTATGTTCAGTCATAAGACTCGACATTTCACACGCTGATAGGTCTGCTGACAAGTAATCTGTTGGCCAATCAACTTGCGCACTTTCTCTTTGTCTAACATATTAATTGCCTCAGTTGTTTGCAGGTAAGCCGGTTTCACTCCAGTGCACTTTTCTTTGTGAAGCCCTCCTCCTCTCCAGCACCACCAGTCTAGATCTTCTGTCATATGTCTAGACTAAAGCATTAAATGTGGTTAGCTTCTGTTAATAGAAAATAGTGAAGCAAACAACTTATTTTTTTTTTTGGCAAATCAAATCAACCAGTCAGTTACAATGTGGAACCATCTCACACAGAAATTATGGGGTGAGACTCTAGCACATCCCAATGCAGAACAAACACACACAATTCATTTGTGTATTGTAATACAGTGCATTTTTTCTTTCTTTTGTCGAATAAAAATCATGCACATTCAGATCAAAATATCAAAGTTAGAGTCTGCATTATTGATGTTTGTCACGGATTTGAATTCCATTACAAAGTCTTTTGTTTGTAAATTGTATTATCACTGTTGTTCAAATCTGTTTAGTGCTGTTTGTATTATTGCCATTTTAATTCATTTACTCTATTGAGTTATTGCATTTTGATCCCTGAAATACAATGCCGTGTTTTGACTGAATTGAAAATTATAAAAAAAAGTTTTTATTTTTTTTAATCTAATTGTGTCTAAATATAATCAAATTTAAGATGTAATGCAAATGTTAAATATAACGAATGTATTGAAATTAAATTCATTATGGGTCAGAGAAAATATTAGTAAGGCAATTACAAATCTGTACTACTGGCTTGACCAGGACAAGCTTGATGGAATCGAGTATTGTCTGTATGTCGAACCTTGAGCTCTCTAAGGTTGTTGTCAGTAGCAGAGATGGGTAATGTCGCCACAGCAACCTCCGTTTGCTCCAGCCACTGAGCCAGATCAGCAGAACGCTGAATGACATCCATCACAGCTGGATCTTCACCCATCAACCTACCCAAACATCAAAATGACATAGTTCAGGTGGAGCTCAAAAGCATGCCATCAATAAAACAAAATGGCAACATACCAAATAGTAATATAAATTCTGAAAAGCATTTTAATGTTTCAATTCATCTTTTCACTGTTATACTCCAAATATAAATTGTAAAGAAAATTGCAATTACTAAAATGCAAAAGAGAAGCATTATTACAAGTGGAATTAGAGCATTTCAACACCATTTTACATCTGTGAATATGGTTGCTAGGAGTGCCGGTGTAAGTGTTGTCATCATAGTAACCTGCGCTGGCGGTCAGACACTTGTCTCTGGACTTGTGTCCAGCTGTGTCTCAGAGTGTCCAGTTTCTCCTTCAGCAGAGCACCATCAGGAGACGAGAGCTGACTGATGATGTGTTCTCCAGATTGGCTCAACAACACCACAACAGACTGATGAGATGCCAAACACTCCACCAGGTCCTACACACACAAAAAAAACACATGTTTATTCAGCTTTCTGTATGGAAACACATCAGAGACGTCTACTGTTTTCAACCAAAGTCATTGTATTCAAGTTGATTAAAAAAGTTTAATGGATAAAGTAATAAAAAAACAAGTTGAACATAATGAAGGTATGTTTTCCAAATGTTTTCACTAAACAATCACAAAGAATTATGTATAAAGGTGCACTCTGTAATTTGTTTTAAGTGTCGTAGTGACTTCTATTACATTTGCTTACAGTGACACCTAGTGGCCTGGATGCTGCATTATTCAAACTCAGTAGTTTTAAATGACCAATATCATTGTCGAAATTCACTATGCACAGTACACCAGAATTACTTTAATATATGAATGGAAGTGTCCAATAACAGGGGAGTTATTGAGATTAAGCAAGTCCTTTTCGGTCATGTGATCCTAACATGGCAGCCCCCATGAGGGCGCCCCCACCCCATTTAGAATAAAAGAGCTTTTATAAGGTTACTGATATGACTTTACATCTCACATTAGGGTCAAGATTTTATACTTATGTTCCAAAATTACTATTCATTTCTTTAGAAGTAAAAATTTTTAAATAAGGAAAAAACATTACTGAACGCACTTTTAAATAAATGTAATGTATATGCACCAATATACAACAATATAGTAATAATAAAAAACATAATTTACAGACTTTTTGGGGCCTGTCAAGTTTATTAATTTAATACTGAATTTTTTTAATTTTTATTATTATTACGAGGATTAGATTTGTTGTGTACAATATACATTTAGTTCTGTCATATTAGTTTAACCTTCACCTGGAGCTTTTATTTTGTATTTGTAGGTATTAAAACACAGTCATCTCCTGCTTTTCTGTGATATGGTGTTGGATTTTTATGTTTGTATAATAACTTACACAGACACAAATGTTTGGAATTGTGTGAATGTGTGAACCTGCAGCACTTTTCTTTTCCAATATACAAACAAAAATTGCATGAAAATCTAGGGATGTGCGAGATAGTCGACTAAACCGTTCTGATGCTGCTAGTCACCACTGGAATAACTAGTCAGTCAATATTTTTACCCATTAAACGGATTAGCATTTTTACACATTTATGTTTGGCTTTATATTTTTTTACAAAGGCTGTGCTTAAATTACTGTCATATTAATGTTTCAATTTAAACTTAATTAATAATGCAATTATTATAAAAAGATTATATCTGGAGCAAATGTATACAAAGTTTCATTTCACCTCAGGCCGTGTGTGCTTCCCTCGCTCACTCATGGCACATGTAGGAAAATGTCCTCTCGGAAGACCAGCAAATGACTGTTTTAGGCTAGGTATACAATTTATTTTTTAATTATTTTTACCCTACTGATCAACAATGCATTTTCAACAATGACCTGACTGTTTTAATATGTTAAGTTACTTTTATTTGATTTCTGTTTAGAACAGGCCATTGGGGTTGCTCTATTTGTCCAGCACTATTCATTCAATTGTTTTAAAAATATATACCTGTTTTCGCTATGGTTGATTCAGTGAATGTGTGTCATGCTCTAATTTTAATGTAGACAAATAATGATAATGCAAGGCAAGTGCATCGCAGATAAATGCCCCTTTTCAGCAGAATTTAGCATCGGATTTTAATTTTAAATGTGCCACACAAACACACATTTTTTTGTTTTCTGAGAGTTTCTTTATTTTTAGACTAGACGACTTTCGAAATTTGTTTTTAACCTCAGTGAAATTTTTCGTTTCGCACATCACTATTAAAATAATTGCAATATTCAAAATAATGCTTGATTTTACATCGCCAGCAAAATCATCACTATTCTATATTTGCAAATATTCAATAAATCAACTAGCCCTATCCACAGTATAGGCAAAACCTGAGCCATTAAATTCAATGCCCAACAAAAATAAAAGTGATACACAGACACTTCATCACGAAGCCCTAAGATACCAAAAGCTGACCCTAGAGAGAAGCCCTTTCAGCCAGGTAGTCTAAGACCTGAGTTTACGATCCATAACATATCAAGCTGAAATGCAGAACAAAACCCCAGCAAGACCAAATCAAATGATTAAAACATCTAAAACATTGGACAGAAGCAACAGCTCAACAAAGTAAATTGGAATGTTATCTGTCCCTAAACAGAGAATGCAATTTGGTAGAATACCTGAGCACAGTGACCGAGTGTAACCCGGTAACACACACACAAGATGAGACAGTCACAATGTTGGTTGAAAACCGCTTTATTAAATAAAAAAGCAGTCCAGACAAACGTACAAACAAGGGGGCAAATCCAATGAAGAGTAGTCGTGGGAAGCGTAAGGGTCAAAAGCCGGGGAATCAAAGAGATGAACAAGGGGGCAGATCTAATGAGGGAGGTGAACGATAGCGGGTAAAACAGTTAACAAGTAGGGCGATGAACTAGACGAGACTAGCGGGAACAAAGACAGGGAAACGAGAGGGATAGGGAGTTGGCAAGCTAAGAGATAATCAAACAGAGGGGAGGTCAAAACTAGGCGAGACTAGCGGGCAAAGATACTGGGAACTAAATACATACAATAACCAACACCCGTGAAACGGAAGTGCTGGGTATTTATAGGGAAGGTGCAGGTGTGAACAATGAAGGTGACGAGAGGAGTGCAGGTGAATCTAATGTGTGGGGATAGGAAGCGCGTGAGTGCAAGTGGTCATAATGTTCAGGCTGGTGCGGCGTGAGAAGCGAGCATGAGTCAGAGGGGAGAGAGTTTACTGAGCGAGAGCTCAGTAATAGCAAAAGGAGCGTGAGTGCTCGAGGGAGGAAAAAGAGCGTACGCGCCAAGGGGGCGGAGCGAGGGAGCGGAAGCGAGCATGCTCGCGGAGTGTATGGGTGCGTGCTCGAGGAAGCGGAGATGGGGCAGAGGAAAGGGGTTCGTGACAGTACTCCCCTCTGAATAGGACGGCTCCTGACGGCCGCGCCGGCCGCGAGGAGCGCTGAGGAACAGAACGAGCGTGTGAGCTCGTGGGGACAGAACGAGCGTGAGAGCTCGAGGGGACAGAACGAGCGTGAGAGCTCGAGGGGACAGAACGAGCGTGAGCTCGCGGGGAGCAGAACGAGCGCGTGAGCTCGCTGGGGCAGAAGGCACAAAAGGGAGATGAAACAGTCCATGGGGGTCAATGGGCAGTTCAAGGCAAGGTCAAGGGGAACATAGTGGACAGGCGGGTTGTCGGGAGGTCTAGGGGCAGCCATAGGGCAGAGACTGGGTCAGGAGGTCTGGAAGGCGACTGGAGGACAGGGACTGGGTCCGGGGGTCTGGAAGGTGACCACCGGACAGAAATAGGGTCCGGAGGCCAGGGAAGAGGCCACAGGACAGGTAGAGGAACGGTAACAAGGGGAGCAGGCAAGACCCAGTGAGGAAAGGTTTCAGGGGGCGGAGCCGTGAAAGGCGGAGTCGTGGAGGACTTGGGAGACTGAGCCTTGGAAGGCGGAGCCGTGAGAGACTCGGCAGGCGGGGAATTGAGAGACAGAAGAGGCGGCGCCGAGGGAGGCTCGGGGGGCTCCGGAGGCAGAGCCGAGGAAGGCTCAGGAGTCGGAGCCGAGGGAGGTGGAGTCGCAGGAGGCTCCAGGGGCGAGGCCCTGGTGGGCTCTGGAGGTGGAGCCGAAGGAGGCTTTAGGGGCGAAGGCCTGGAAGGCTCAGGAAGTGGAGCCCATGGAAGTGGCGCCGTAGGAGGCTCCAGAGGTGAAGCCCTGGAAGGCTCTGGAGGCAGAGCCGAGGGAGGTGACGCCGTGGGAGGTGGCGCTGTAGAAGGCTCCAGGAGTGAAGCCCTGGTAGGCTCTGGAGGCAGAGCCGGGGGAGGTGATGCCGTGGGAGGTGGTGCTGTAGAAGGCTCCAGGAGTGAAGCCCTGGTAGGCTCTGGAGGCAGAGCCGGGGAGGTGGCGCCGTAGGAGGCTCCAGAGGTGAAGCCCTGGAAGGCTCTGGAGGTGGAGCCAAGGGAGGCTTTAGAGGCGGAGCCAGCAGGAGGCTCCAGAGGCGAATCTCTAGAAGGCTCTGGAGTCTTAGGGAGCAGAGCCGTAGGGAGGCTCGGGTGGTGGAGCCGTGGAAGGCTCGAGAGGCGGAGCCGTAGGAGGCTCGAGAGGTGAATCTCTAGAAGGCTCTGGAGTCTTAAGGAGCAGAGCTGTAGGAGGCTCGGGTGGTGGAGCCGTGGAAGGCTCAAGAGGCGGAGCCCTAGGAAGCTCTGGAGTCTTTGGGAGCAGAGCCATGAGAGGCTCGGGAGGTGGAGCCGTAGGAGGCTCTGGAGGGGAGCCGTAGGAGGCTCGGGAGGCAGAGCCATAGGAGCCTCTAGTGGCCGAGCCCTGGGAGGCTCAGGAGGTGGAGCCGTAGGGAGGCTCTGGAGGGGAGCCGTAGGAGGCTCGGGAGGCAGAGACATAGGAGCCTCTAGTGGCCGAGCCCTGGGAGGCTCGAGAGGCTTGAGGGGGAGCCTTGAAAGACTCGAGAGACGAAGCCCTGAGAGGCTTGAGAGGAGGAGGAGCCCTGAAAGACTCGAGAGGGGGAGCCCTGAGAGGCTTGAGAGGGGAGGAGCCCTGAGAGACTCGAGGGGCGGAGCCCTGAGAGGCGGAGGAGCCCTGAGAGACTCGAGAGGCGAGCCGTGAGAGGCTTGAGGGGTGGAGCCATGAAAGACTCGAGAGGGGACGCCCTGAGAGGCGGAGGAGCCCTGAGAGACTCGAGAGGCGAGCCGTGAGAGGCTTGAGGGGTGGAGCCATGAAAGACTCGAGGGATGGAGCCCTGAAAGACTCGAGAGGCGAGCCGTGAGAGGCTTGAGGGGTGGAGCCATGAAAGACTCGAGGGATGGAGCCCTGAGAGACTCGAGAGGCGAGCCGTGAGAGGCTTGAGGGATGGAGCCCTGAGAGACTCGAGAGGCGAGCCGTGAGAGGCTTGAGGGGTGGAGCCATGAAAGACTCGAGGGATGGAGCCCTGAGAGACTCGAGAGGCGGCCGTGAGAGGCTTGAGGGGTGGAGCCATGAAAGACTCGAGGGATGGAGCCTTGAGAGACTCGAGAGGCGAAGCCGTGAGAGGCTTGAGGGGTGGAGCCATGAAAGACTCGAGGGATGGAGCCTTGAGAGACTCGAGAGGCGAAGCCGTGAGAGGCTCGAGGGGTGGAGCCATGAAAGACTCGAGGGATGGAGCCCTGAGAGACTCGAGAGGCGAGCCGTGAGAGGCTTGAGGGGTGGAGCCCTGAGGGACTTGAGGGGTAGAGCTCTGGGAGGCTCAGTGAGGAGGAGCCCTAGGAGGCTCGTGGAGGGGCCCTTTGAGACTCGGTGGAGGCGGAGACCGGGAGGGCTCAGAGGGGCGAGCAGAACCCGGCAGAGCCGTGGGAGACTCTGAGGGCGGAGCAGAACCCGGCAGAGCCGTGGGAGACTCTGAGGGCGGAGCAGAACCCGGCAGAGCCGTGGGAGACTCTGAGGGCGGAGCAGAACCCGGCAGAGCCGTGGGAGACTCTGAGGGCGGAGCAGAGGTCTTGAGCACCAGACGAGACTGGGGAGAAGGGGCCCTCTTCCTTCTCTTACGCCTTGGCCAACAGGGACGTGGCCATGGGGACGGTCGAGGCTACAGGCGCTGGCTCAGGGGGGGTCGAGGCTACAGGCGCTGGCTCGCTGACCGTGGCAGACATGGGCGCTGGCTCACCGGCCGTGGCAGGCAGGGGCGCTGGCTCGTTGGCCGTGGCGGGCATGGGCGCTGGCTCGTTGGCCGTGGCGGGCATGGGCGCCGGCTCGTTGGCCGTGCCAGGCTTCGAGGCTGGGGCCGTGACAGGCCTCGGGACTGGGGCCGTGACAGGCCTCGGGACTGGGGCCGTGTCAGGCTTAGGGACTGGGGCCGTGACAGGCCTCGGGACTGGGGCCGTGGTAGGCTTCGAGACGGGGGTCTTGGTGTGGAGCGCTGGTTCAGTGTCTGCCTCCCCCACAGTGAACGAGGAACCAGAGTACAGTAGGGCGAGGTCAATAAACTGAGCCAGGTTAAGGGGGCAGCGACCACCAAGCATTAATGATGAGGTTGGCTCATTCAGACCACATTGAAAAATGGTCTTCAGAGCCACCTCATTAAAATTCACCTGGTACGCCAGGACACAAAAATCCATAATATAAGCCTCCACGGTTTGGCTCCCCTGACGCAAACCCACGAAGTTGGGCCGCTGGGTCCATAATGCCGAGGGCGGGTTATGGGTTACACAACCGCTGCCTCGCAGAAAAACCCCTTGGTCAGCGTCCGAAGAGCCGTCAATCCTCTCAGGGGTTGAAGGCTCACGGCGCTCAGAAATGCGCTGGAGGCATAAACGGGCTCAGGGGCAGACACAGGTGAAACAGTGTGACATAAATCAGACAACGCACATACCTGCTGCCCCTGGGCCGTGAGCGCTTGGTCCTGCCTCCAAACTGTAGCTCCTTGCGCCGAATGTGACGTGCCTCTCCGCTCTAGTGAGCTGCGCGAAACATCCGCGTGACGCATTGTGACTGTCTACGGTGAGGTTGGTTATTCTGTAACCCGGTCACACACACACAAGATGAGACAGTCACAATGTTGGTTGAAAACCGCTTTATTAAATAAAAAAGCAGTCCAGACAAACGTACAAACAAGGGGGCAAATCCAATGAAGAGTAGTCGTGGGAAGCGTAAGGGTCAAAAGCCGGGGAATCAAAGAGATGAACAAGGGGGCAGATCTAATGAGGGAGGTGAACGATAGCGGGTAAAACAGTTAACAAGTAGGGCGATGAACTAGACGAGACTAGCGGGAACAAAGACAGGGAAACGAGAGGGATAGGGAGTTGGCAAGCTAAGAGATAATCAAACAGAGGGAGGTCAAAACTAGGCGAGACTAGCGGGGCAAAGATACGGGAACTAAATACATACAATAACCAACACCCGTGAAACGGAAGTGCTGGGTATTTATAGGGAAGGTGCAGGTGTGAACAATGAAAGTGACGAGAGGAGTGCAGGTGAATCTAATGTGTGGGGATAGGAAGCGCGTGAGTGCAAGTGGTCATAATGTTCAGGCTGGTGCGCGTGAGAAGCGAGCATGAGTCAGAGGGGGGAGAGAGTTTACGAGCGAGAGCTCGTAATAGCAAAAGGAGCGTGAGTGCTCGAGGGAGGAAAAAGAGCGTACGCGCTCAAGGGGGCGGAGCGAGGGAGCGGGAAGCGAGCATGCTCGCGGAGTGTATGGGTGCGTGCTCGAGGAAGCGGAGATGGGGCAGAGGAAAGGGGTTCGTGACACCGAGCCTAAACTAAGAAAAGTCCTGACCATGTGCTGTGTATACAGATTCAGTGAACATAACCTCGCCATACAGACAGACCTGGCTACCAAAAGAAGACTGGCTGTGACAGAACTAAACACAAAATGAAGTGCAAAGAGAACTGCACTTTGGTCTACCTATCATTATGAGGACTTTCCATAGACATAATGACTTTTATACTGTACAAACTATAGATTCTATCCTCTAAACCTAACACAACCCCTAAACCTAACCCTCACAGAAAACTTTATGCATTTTTACATTTTCAGTAAAACATTGTTTAATATGTTTTCTAAGCTATTTAAATAATGGGGACACTAGAAATGTCCTCATAAACCACATTACTAGTATAATACCCTTGTAATTACCAGTTTATAACCTAAAAAATTGTCCTTGTAAACCACATAAACATGCACACACACATCACAGATAAAAGCAATTAAATGCATTGCTCAAATGCTCTCATACACCCCGTTGACCCAAACACACTTCATCATGCGTGAGTCTAATAAACAAATGTCATCATTTGAGTTTTTCAACATTGTGTTCATTGGAGGGGAAGAGGCTACTTTGTCACTATCGTAAAACACAATTTCACACATTAAACAAGAGAACAAATGTAACAACCAATTATCAAGTAACATCTGGATTAACTGTGTCTTTCTATAATTATATTTAGTTGCCAAAAAGGTCTCTTATATCCCATGCAAAGCTACATCAAATACGTGAAAGAATTTCATGATGGAGGGATATGACACAAAATCGAAGCAAACACTTATGATGTTCAACTACAAAGACAGAAGCTTAATTCTTTTTTTTTTAAATTATTATTATTATAGTAGACTGTATTGAATAGATAATCAAATTTTATTTTTGTAATCTTAGTTATTTATTTCTGATACATTTGATTTACTGCAATGTATATGAATGTTCGGCTATAAATATGTTCAAATGTATATGTCGACCTTTATTTTGAACATTGTTTTACATCAAAACAACCTTTCATTACTTTTTCAGTCGTTTTTTAATAACTTTTCCATTAAAAATGTTTCAGTTTGATTTATTTCATCAGTACATTGTACAGTACATATTGCTATCAAACAATATTTAGGAAACTTTGTGATACTGGGTTTGAACTTTTTCTTTTGTCAGCCCAGATTTTATTTTACTACACCACAGCACCCTCAGCATATCACACAATGGGCCCTATTCTAAGATAATTTTACCTTAAGCGTAGCATTATGCGATACGTAATATGTGCAAAGTCAGTGGGCATGACAATGTTTTTATATTTTCGTGCAAGCAAGAGCTAAGTCTAGTCGCAAGTGGGCTGGCGAAATAGCGTGTGCAAAGTGCTAATGGGCTGAATCAATTGCAGTTTAATTATTTGGTTCTTCTCCGGTTATTGCTTCCTTTTCTATATTCCATTTCATGTCAAGCAATGTGAATAAAAATACAGTGTCAGGATCCTGTCACTTTGGTCATGTTTATTGTGTGGCGACACGATCCTGCCATCCATGTTTTGTGTTTGTATTTTCATGTTGTCTGGGTCCTGACTCTTCAGTCTAGTTCAGTTCCGGTTCCAGAGTCAGGATCCGGACACTCATGCTCCAAGTCTCGTCTTCAGGTTCAGTTTGGTTCTCTTCTGTCAGTTTTGTGTCTTGTGTGAGCGCACATGGCTATGTTTGTTTTTCTTCACCATGTGTATTCGTGTCTGTTTGGTGTTGTTTGTAAGCACATGGCTTGGTGTTTGTTTTGCCACGTGCTTTCCCGACTCCGCTGTTCCCTCATCACTTTCCCTCGTTTAGTCCTTATGTTCATTTGTTTCACCTGTTCCTCATGTGCTTTCCTCTCTGTATATTGTGCCCGCTTCCCTCATGTCTCTGACAGATTGTTTTGTGCATTTGTCTGCAAGTTGCCGGGTTTAATCCTGTTCTTCGATTGGCCTTGAATTGGTTTAGTTTTAGTTTGTTGGTTTCTGTCAATTTTGTCATGAGCAAGCAGTTGGCGTCATGACCTAATGATCTAAGTAAACCCTGCAACCTTTGATGTAAGTGAACTGCCAACCTCGTGATCGTGAGATCTGCATATTAATCCGTCCGGTTGGAGTAATAAAAAAATAAATGCATTAATATCATATTTAGAATGATAATCAGAAACTGATTAGGACCTTAGTCTAAATTAGAGGTCTGATATGACTGGAGTAAAATTGTATTATTAATGGAGTCAGATTTATTCTAAACTAAACCGAATAGACGTTAAAGCAAGCCATCAGACTTTTTAGCTGCTGCAATCTATCTGTGACCTATGACCCTTTGTCTGACCTGTTGCTGTGCACGGGCACGTTCCAGGTCTAGTTCTCCATCAGGTCCGATTCCGTCTGCCAGGATCTGTTCTGTCTCACTCAGCCGCTGTGAAAGATCATTCATGTCACAGTGGAACTGCCTCCACTCCTCAACAGCTTGATCAAAACACCTGCAAACACACAGACACACACATACATCAGAACAGAAACATGATCAACATTACCTAATCTTATTACTTCAATTAAGCAGAACAAATTGTTAATTTCCTTTCATCTCATCCTCAGAAACAACATGTTCACCATGTTTGCACAAGAGATGTGCTGATACTACTCGCTGGTAATTCTATCAGACATGCAGCACCCTCAAGCACTCGTATCAGCATCACATTTTAATATCCTTGAGTACAGGCACAAATGTCTGACTATGCTGAAATTCAATTCAACCAAAGATCACTGCTTTCTGATTCAATTATATATTATAACTTTGGTTTGGCCAGCCCTGTCCAATGGATCGCTATGTGAATCAGAGAGCAGCTTATGGCCCGTTCACAAAAGATGTGTTCTTACGCCCTACAACAGCTGGACACAGTGAAGTGGAATGGAACAGGTTTGTATAGGTTTTGTCCTAAAAAAAAAAATAGCACAGCAGAATGCAAGAACCAGCATAAACCATGTACAGTAAGATATTAATGTCGGTATTGCCAGCAGGAAACTCTGACACTGAACAGCAGATGTTCCAAACTTCTTCATGTCAGTGAGTCCCCTGCAATACTGGGCAAAAACTGGGTCACATTTATCTCTGTGGCATATGTGACATGTAACACTTAGATAAATCTGTACATTATTCCAAAAATATATATATATTTTTTTTACCGTTTTTGGCATGTTTAAAATTGCAATTAAAATTTACAGTAATGATTATGGGTTTTACTTTGCTCATTGATTATTTTTTTTTATATTCTCATAGTCTCAGTTTATAGTTAATTGTTCGTTTAAAAAATACAGTTCCAACAATACAAATAGTATTTTACTTCTATATATATTTACTGGGGCAAACAATGTATTATTGTTTGTTAATAAGCAGCCTGATAATGTTTTTTCATGCTTACTAAACAAGTTGGCCATAACATAACAATCTCAACTTTCCAGAGTAATGAATAATTACAAAATGTTTCATTAGGCATATACAGTTCTCACTTCAAATTTGAATAGAATGAAATATATCGGAGAGGCAGTACGGCTAATATGGGGATAATTGGTATCGTTGGAATCCTCATGACCCACAGAATTCACATACACAAACCTCAGGATTTTAGGACATGGGGTTCAAATGTTACAGGCAAAAATATACGATCATGGTCCTTATGAAGCATTGCAAGTATTGTTTCAATAGGACAAATTGTTGCAGAGATACAGCCTCAAATCTGTTCACGTCAACCTTGTTAACTTTGCATAGCTGTAACTTTGATACAAAAGCAAAACATTTTTTACTGTGATTTCTGTGTGGCTCCGTCTGGAGAATGATTCAAGACATTGTTTGGACAAATCAGAAAAAGACTGAAGGACCTGAGACTTTCATAATCCAAGATGACGGCCACAGTAAGTAGGAGAGTAATCAGACAAAAAAATAACGATGTCTCTAGGACAAATGGTTCAAAAAAGACAAGTGAATTTTTGACATGGTGGTGGCGCTATACAGTTTGTCCTCAAGACCCCAAATTTGCTATGGCGACTACTCATGCCAACCCCTATCAGTGTTCCAAATTTGATCATTTTCCTATGTACGGTTCATAGGGCTGCCATTCCCTCCCAGCCAGAATAATAATAATAAGAAGAAAACTAATGGATACAATAGGGGCTTGGCTCCTAATAATAAAAGAAAATATAAATGAATAACAAACTATGTGTATATACTTTATGTATTAACAATTCAGGAACAAGGATTTACAAATACTTAATTAACTATAAACGAAAGCTTTGCAAATACTTTATACTGTTTAGTTATTCTAAAGTGTTACCATGTAAAAAAGTAATACAAATATATTCCTCTCTGGAGTCTGTTTATTTTTTTTATTTGATAAAAATGTAATTTTTAACATCAGCATAAATTTCATTAAAACGAATAATGAAATGATGTATAAATACTGTACAGCTGAATTCTGAATTAGGATACATGGATATATAATTGTGTCAATGTTCCATAAACACAGTTTAATTTCTTAAAGGGATAGTTCACTTAAGAGATTCAATTAAACTTTTGGATGAACTAACCCAATAATGCAAAATGGAAATGATATCTAACATGATACTTCAAAAAAAAAAATGATATTTAGACATTACAGTTTTATCTTCTGTTAATGCTGATCTTCTGTAGAGCTGCTTTGAAACGATGTGTGTTGTGAAAGATGCTATACAAATAAAAATGACTTGACATATTTCTAGACTCACTGCCATGGCCATTATAGATATTATGGGGACGCCTCTCCCAATTTTCAGATAAGTAGCCAACCGATATGAGCTTTTAATATTTGATTCTTGAATTATTAAAAATGGTCACTCCCCCAATCCTCAAATTGTGGATACAGCCTTGCCTGCGCATATTATCATATGCATACGAATGGACAAAATTACATTTGGAAATCACTCTTCCATAAGAGGAAAATGGATATACAAGCTGGAATACTCACATTACCAAACCCACTGCAACCGAAGCATATACTGCATATCACATTGAATAAAATAATAATAATAAAAGGGACATTTATTTTAAAGAATGATAGCTTAAGCACACTCCAGTTCTCAAAAGTCTTGTGGACAAATGTTTAGTATGTGTTATATGGTCTTATTTCAATGACATTATTTTCTCAAAAATACAAACATGAACACACGTTGCTCACGTATTATTTTAGCCCAGTTTGTGCTGAATACAGTGTTATCAGACTTTAGCCATTAATGTGTTTTTAAGCAACTGAAAAAGCACAAATGTCAAGACATGTCAAAACTTCACCAGGGCCCAAAACACTCTCAGACCCCAGAGGAATGAAACAATTTCACAAAAAATGCATTTGTTAGGGTTTAAATGATACATAAAATAGACTGTTCAAAATGAAATGTTGACACTTTCTGGTTGTAATGTGATGAACTACACTTGAAAAATTCAAAAATAAGTAACTTATTCACGTCATTATTTAGCCATTTTTGGAATTGTGGGAAAACACAGACTCTTGAGTAAATGTCTCACCCTTTCCTCTGACTGTAAATGCGGTTGACTCTGTCCCACTCGGAGTTCAGTTGTGCCAGGGCATCAGATATCTGAGCCATTTCTTCTCTGGAAGCTTCCAAAATCACGTCAGGTTGACGCTCATTGATCACTTCAACCTGCTCACCCAACCGCTCCAAACTCTCCTTTATACTCTAGGACCAGAGATACAGAAAATGCAATAAAAAACTTGCACTGCCCACTCTAGGGCTGTGAATCGATTAAACTTAACACAACTTCATAAAATACAAATTAACAGAATTAAAATTACATGATATGTGATTGAATAATCAATTAATCTTAATTCCTAGTATTTCAATATTTGCCAAAATAGGGCCCACAATTAAAGATAATTCAGTAACACTTCACAATAAGGTTCCATCAGTTAAAAACATTATTTAACATGAACTAACAATGAACAACACTTTTGCAGCATTTTTTAATCTTGGTTAATGTTAATTTCAACATACACTTTATTATTTAAAAAAAATGTATCAAACAAAGTATACATTAACATTATTTAGAGCACTATGAACTAACTGAACTAACAAACAACTGTATTAATATTAACAAAGATTAAGAAATCCTGTCCATTGTAATACATTTTGCAATTGATTTCATCAGTCTGTGGACTTGGGCTGGATGCGCTCTGGCGTTCCGTCTGTACACACACGTCAGACAGGTAATTTTGGGATGTCTCACTATGGTAGCGTCACAAGTGGCGTTTCACTGGTTTTCTGCATCTCTAGCCATAAATCCAACGTTTTCATGATGTCACGCTCTAAATCACTGAGATCAAATTCTTTCCCCATTCTGATGGATGATGTGAACATTAACTGAAGCTCCTGACCCGTATCTGCATGATTTTATGCACTGCTGACACACAATTGCCTGATTAAATAATCACATGGATGATTGTTGGTGTCAGACGGGCTGGTTTGTGTGTTTCTGTAACTGCGGTTCTCCTGGGATTTTCACACACAACAGTCTCTAGAATTTACTCAGAATGGTGCCAAAAACAAAAAACATCCAGTGAGCGGCAGTTATGTGGACTGAAATGTCATGTTGATGAGAGAGGTCAAGAGTGAATGGCCAGACTGGTTTGAACTGACAAAGTCTACAGTAACTCAGATAACCACACTGCACTGTTGTGGTGAGAATAATATTATCTCCGATTGCTGTTCTGAGATGCGGGTGGCGCTGTTTTGACAGCAAGAGGGGGACCTACACGATATTAGGCAGGTGGTTTTAATGTTGTGGCTGATCGGTGTATACATACACACACTTCTAAAAAAGCAATACCCCTGAATATTAACTCAATAATTTGAGATATGATGTCATTATTTGTAAATGGTAATCTTGGAAAATGCAATATTTTCTCAAAATAATTAGATAATATCTTAAAATAATTACTTACTGTATGTGATGGCTTTTTTATCATTATTTGATGTGACAGAAACAGGCTTTCATAAGTGACAACATTAGCATTAAAGTATTATAACGGTTTCCAAAACAGAATTGCTAATCCAGAAACTTGCCATTTTTTTAGTAGCAGTCTAGCATGACAAAACGTCACATTGTATTGCACATGCAGCCTTCAGGTCAATATGAAATGGCATTTGTAGCCTGTCATATTTCAACAATGGCGCGGACACATTTACCTTTGCAAAGTGAAATTCCTTAGACGAAGGTGGCGTGGTTGGATGTTAAGCGAGTGTGAAACCAGCAAAAAAATAAATGCCAAGCAACCTTTGTTTAATGTTGCACTTTATACTCTAGGAGTGAAAAAAAAAATACCAATAACCCTGCCGCTAAACCGATTCCCTGGTCCATTGAGAATATTCTGTGAAGCTCTGTACTAAGCACCGCCCACACAGAGGTCACCGCCAAACCAAGCAACTTCCTATTAGCCAACGTGTTGAATTCATTGTTGCCAATTTAGCGACTTTGTCGCTATTTTTAGCGACTTTTCAGACCCCTTTAGCGACATTTTTTAAAAAAAGCGACTAGCGACAAATCTAGCGACGTTTTGGACAAACCTTAGCAACTTTCCAAATTCCAAATATCGCCAGTACTGCAAGCGTGAGGTCTTACTTCCCCACTGCATCTGCTCTGTTCAGTGAGTGGCTGAGAGGAGCAGCACATTCCGTTGACTGCACGCCAGCGGACATAGACATGAATGAGCTGCGCATGTGCACGCTGTGTTAGCAGGAACCAATCAGTGATCACATAGCAGCTGCCTTCTCCTTTGTTTTAATTCAAAACATGTAATTTGAGACCGTTTTTTCTTGGCATGCGCTTATATTCACTACTAATCAGAGTTTTAGTTCATTCCGGTTCGGTTTCTGAACACTCCGACTTCAGATCATATATTTACAGACTCTATACATTTTACTTATCCAAACACAACAATAAACCTTCTTCAAACTCATAAACATGTAACGTTAGCTAAGTTCCGTTCCGTTGTCTAACAGAAAATATGTAATTGAGAACCGTTTTACTGGACATTCGGCTATATACTTATATAAAAACAGTATGAGCACGGTTTAGGGGAGACAACTGTTATTATAAACTGAAGTAGGCTACAGTACCGACAAATTAAGCAGAATGCAAATATGACGCGATGACGTCATCTGGCGACATTTAGCTACTTTTCGAGCAGGCTTTAGCTACTTTCCATTGAAAATAGTTGGCAACACTGGTTGAATTTGCCTCTCAAAGATCACATAACTTGAACTCCACACGAAGCGCATGTGGGGAATGTCTTCGCCACCAGAAGTTCATTGCGTGAAATTCACGATAATTTTCTCCATTGGGATTTAATTGGATCATGACAAGTGGGTGTGCCATACCAGAATGAGCAAGACCTAAATGTGAGTTTGCAGTGCACTATTGAGGACACACCTGACATTCACATAAGAGGAGGCTTTTTGACTGGGACATGAAGGCTCAAGATCAAGTTCAGTCTACAGAGTATCTCTCCATAGTAACATTTCCTTTTCCAATCTATTGTTTATTCACCCTCATGTCTTTTGAAACCAGAATGACTTTCTTCAGTGGAACACTAAAGGAGTTATTCATTTATTTAAAGTAGCTTCCCAACCCTGAAACTAGTCCACTGACATTTAAGTGTGTGGAATACTATCATGGAGTAAACAGCAGTGTCAAAATGTCTTCGTCTCTTTCTAACCTTGAGCATGTCCTCCTGACTAGAGAAATCTTCAAATAGTCCTCCGCTCAGCTCTGAGGAGTTCAGGAGTAGCTCTTTGTCGGCCATGACCAGAAGAACCTTATTAATCTCCAGCAGATAGTCGGACGGAGAGAGAGAAGCGCTCATCTCATTCGGAGGAGAGAGGGATGAATCTGCTCTATGTGGAGATGATGTTGAGTCGATGGCAACTTTAACAACTGGTTGAGTTCTGACAATGTGCAGCTCCTGCTGAGAGAGAGAGAAGCAACATTAGACGCTTTCACACTTATAAAAATGAATAGAAATAAAATGTTAGAAATATAACCACATTTAAATTCATTTCAGGTCATGTGTAAACAGGACTCAGTATAATGTCAGCAGTGATTCTCCTTAAATATAGCATCTTAAAGGAATATTTGGGGTTCAATACTAGTTAAGCTAAATCAAGAGCATTTTTGGCATTTAATCTTCATTACCACAAACATTAATTAATCGTCCCTTCATTTCTTTAAAAACAGGAAAATCGAGGTTCCAGTGAGGCATTTACAATGGAAGTGAATGTGTGTGTGTGTGTGTGTGTGTGTGTGTGTGTGTGTGTGTGTGTGTGTGTGTGTGTGTGTGTGTGTGTGTGTGTGTGTGTGTGTGTGTGTGTGTGTGTGTGTGTGTGTAGGGAAAAAAATGCCCCCATAATGAATTTCCTTTAAACATCTGACACATTTTAAAATATATATATATATTTTTTTAAACTAGAACAGTCACAGAGACCGGTGAAATATCTCACAACACTTATTTAATTAATATCTTTCAGAGAGTAGAAATTTGTTTTACATATTTTTCCATGAAAAATCACTTACAGCACATTTAACAGCCTTACTAAATTATTATTATGGTGGGTAGGGTGATGTGTGATTGGCCAATTTCTGATTGCCCAATGTCCAATTTCTGATCCCTAAAATAATGTGGTACATATCATGAAAACAACAATTTAATGGGAGAAGTATTACAGAGAGCAGACTTTGAAATGACCTTATAGCGTGTCTGGAGCAACAGAAGTCTCCTGTGGAGGTCTTCTCTTCTGTCCTCATCAGGAACAGATAGCAGCACTTCCTCTCCTCTCCTCAACACCTCCTCAACACAAGCTTTTTCCTCATCCATCTAAAACACACATACACAAAAATTCAGTGGCCACTAAAAGTATAAGGAAACATTTGCACACTTAAAGTCACACTCACCCTTTAAAATATATGAATTTCATTACATGTCTACATTCATTATGGACATATTCCAAAGTGTCCAAATAATTCCTGTCTTTATTTTTAGAACTGTATCTATTGTTTTGCCTTTTAAAACCCAATAAAACAAACTTCTATTTTGTGAAATGTCTTACTTGAAACTTGTAATTGTGCTATTCTCTTTAAAGAGAATTAAAAAATCCCACTTGATTTGATATTTTACTGTATAATTTAATGCAATCAGATATTTTAAGAGTGATTTAAAGCTAGGCTGTGTTATCAATAGAGGCTAGCAGTTAGCAAGCTAGCTTTGAAAGCAGAGAGCCCGCCCTCGATTCAGAGGTGTCTTCAAAGTCACACCTGTACACACACACACACACACACACACACACACACACACACACACACACACACACACACACAGTAGAGTCTAAGCACTAGGAGGAGAGACCAGTTGGTGGAATCGATCGCAACAGTTTCAGATTCACAGGTTAGACGTTACAATAATAAAGAACATTATTCTCACGCTTCAAGGAACCCCGAGCTGATGAC